>NW_019214249.1:169683-273374 GCF_002532875.2 Varroa jacobsoni
CTTGAAAAAGTTGTAAGTCGTCTTCATCCAGACACGCAATAGCGCTACAGCCTCACCACCACTACTACTACTACTACAATCTATGTGACCACAGCAAAAAAATGAAATCTTCATTGAGTGTGCTTTATAGTGAACCAAGAGAATCGGCCTATGCCATGAACGCCCAATTCTCTAGTCGGCATCGCAAAACTGTCGATAACAACTTTTCGAAATAATCAGAGATGCGCTTTGCGGCCAAGCTCAGTCAAATTTTCCCAATTGCGGTCTCATTTCCAAGCAGTCTTTCCTCCATTTCTTTCTGTGTGAGTGTCTGTCACACACTTCCTTCTTTTCTCCCGATGACGCAGTTCTTAATGCACAGGATCTTGCTTAGGTGTGCCTTTGTCTGAACCTGCCCTTGCGGAGGTTCTCCGAGACGAACCTGGATAGCTCGAAGAACCTCCGGGAGCTCTGAGCACGCACAGATGGGCAGAGATGCTGGTCTCTAGTTCTCTCTCTTGCACTCATGTTCGCTGAAATGTTCGCGACCTCTCGGCAGCCGCGGACACTGGTCCAGGCAGTGGCTCCAGTTAGTCTTGCAGGTGTGCGGCCAGACAGACGGCGCCATGATTCACAGGAAATTCGCAAACTTTAGCTGGCTTTTTGCTTTGTAAGTTAACATCGAAGGACCGCAAAGGATAGAGCGACCCAAACAGCGACATCGAGAGCGAACGATTGAAGCTGAGTGGTTCGCTGTAGAGATAATACGCTGTTGTGCTATTTACGATGACCTTGAGCAATGCATGCTGTTAAAAGCCAAAGAGCGCACGATTCCCGCCAGGAAGTAACGACAGAATTATTCTAGAAGCTATCTAGTATCATTTGATGGTTACTCCTAATAGTTCATATAGTACTTATACGTGAATTCAGTATAAAGGGTGACAATTTGAAATTGGCGCGAATTGCCTCTACTCTCAGAACGAGTAAGCTGCGCGTATTACCGCTATAAATTCTCTATGTGGAGCGTGATGTTTCTAACGGGCAGATGAACGAAGACAGCAGCAAATCTGACTTACCGTGCCCATTCTAAGATGTGCTAGGCATTTTCGTGCATCTTTGAGTACGAACGTAGCTCCGTATGTACGTGTGCCTGTATGGTTGTGTATGCATGTGTTGTGATCTTAGTGGGACCTCTAAGAATGTGATGCGTCGGCGACGATCTGTTAACGCTGTTATCTTTCAGAGGCCTATCATTCGCACGAGCGACATGCCTAGTGGCAACCTGACTGTGTACCTGAATTATTTTGTTCGGCCAAAAAGTTCGGCCAACCTGCCGTGCCCCGACCGGCCGTCGCTGCGCAGCTGCAGGAGGCGCGCCAATAGTTGGCAAAGATAGCCGAGGTACCGTTGTTCGTTGATCGTGATGTTCGATTCGACTGACGTTGTTGCTGATGTCGCTTCTGCCAGGCCTGAAGTTGTAGGCCTGGAGAAGTGGACTGGAGGGTGGTGAGGTGCTTAAGCCGAATGAAGCGTGCACGTGGTATCTTCACCTGTGCTTAGGACATGTCGTTAATCGAACGCCGCCGCTAAAGCAGCCCCAGCAGCCGTTTGAAGGAGGCAGAAGGCAAAAGAAAAGGAAAGCCAGCTATGTTGCGTCTGTTCGCCGAGGGCGGCTACGACAGGCAGACAGGCACGGCCACGAGCAACATGCAGCACGTCACCCGGAGATGCGCATCTTGTAGTGCATCACACTCTGCCATGTGCGACGCTTCGAGCCGAATTCGACGCACATGCCGCAACCTCCGGCAGCGCCGCCAGCTGTGCACGTCTGCACTAGTTGATCCATCCCTATATCTGTTTGTCAAATTTAGCGCGAGAGCCAAACGGACTTGTGGGTCGTGGCCGCTGTCGTGCTGTCTGAATGCCCAATGGCCCCCTGGCATTCAAACTTTCCTTTACTTGCTGCTGATGGTACATTTAATAGATACTGATGTAAACACCAATCTCTTCACGTCACTGAAACCTTCACGTCCCTGAAAACGATTTGAAATCGAACCCTCTTATCGAATCCCGTTCGAAAATCAGTGGTTGAAGTGGCAACCAACAACCGAATGAACGGAACCGTTAGCGAATCAGAACTTCAAGTCGCCGGTTAAGGTAGAGCATTCTATATTGGCCCGTATTATGGGTCAGGGACACCTAGTAAAGTGGTTTAGGTTTAAAATTGGGCGTAAACACACTTCCATTCGTGCTAGGCGCTAGCCGTTTGATGTAACGCTTAACAGTAGTACCCGACGTAAAACTAGAAATGCTGTAGACCTTGGTATCCATATTTGGTTGCCTAGTACAGTCTCACATAAGGTGTACACGCACAGACAAATATATCACGCTGCAGAGTAACACAGCGTAAGCTAAGAAAAAATAACCGCGTCTGTTCGTAATGTTTTCGTTGTCGCTATCGTCGTCGTTGTCGTCGCTGTCGTCGTCGTCGTCGTTTTCAAGCAGTCAGCACCTCCCAGAACGAATGAGCTAGAGCCACAGGTGTCGGTGTGAGCCCCTCTCCACAAACGGAGAGCGCGCAGCTTTAAAAGCGCGAGGGCAATACCGCCGAGCCACAGAATGCAACCGATTCTCTGTCACAACTCTACGCAGCCAGCCAGCAACACATCAAGACATACAGTGGTTAACGTACGGCTGTCTTAGCCTCTTTCTTGTGCAGCAAAGTTTCCGCTGGACAAAGGAACCGTTTACCGTCGTTGTTCATTTAGTAACTTCAGCTCTAGCCACATCGAAATCATCATGCTGATGCACCAGAACCCCGCCGACCTATTGATCACCGGCATGGAGCGTCTCCAAATAGGAGCGTCCTTCGAAGACGACATCGATTGCGCCGAAATGCACGAGATGCTGGCCCAGTTTCGCCAACTGCTCGGTATCGAAGGCGCCGACGATCTTGCCGTACTCAAAAGTGCGATCAGCTACATCCAGCATTTGTCCGCCGTAGTCAATCAAAAACCGCTCTCTGTGCAGAGAGCGCGAAACTTACTAAATGCCGAAAAATGTTAAACATATCGGAACCATCAGCCATTGAGCCTCGTTCAACAAGGAAGAAGAAACAAGAGTGACAATTTGTCGTGAACTCGCCATTGTCCAGCCTCGTAGCGCGTTCCTATAGCGTTGCCATGACCGAAGCTGGCCCCCGAAAACCCCGCTTCACCCACTTCTCTCACTAGATAGTCTTTGTTGGGAGACGCTTTGAGAGAGTTCGATGAAGGTGAAATAATACGACGGACGAGAAGGACTCGGCTAACATGAAGGTTGGCCGATCCTCCATGATCGACGCGCTGTGCTCTACTCGAAAACGTGTGTACTCAGCGATCAACTCTACGAGGGAAGCGTGTCAAAGCGTAGAAACAACAAATTAACATAACCTGTGCCGGACCTTAGCAATAAACAAAGCTATTTTTCGTTAACGCAAACCACCGCATATTTTTTTTAGATATCTCATATGGCTAGGTATTTTAAATAGTCAGATACATCTTAAAAATTAATTTTGGCGTTTCCGTGTAAATAGTGGAGTGGGTTAGGGTTGCTTAAATAAAACTTTGAATAGGTATGTAGTATTGCAATACGATACACCTCGATGAATTGGGTCAACTGTGGCTTAAATCAGTATCGATCTATGAACTTCATGTACGTTTCGGCGGTCATCGTAGTTATAAAGCCTTCATTCTTACTTGCAACTATGACATAATGGTTAGATTAATAACGTTATATTTGAGTTCCAATGAGTGTATGCTCTTGTACGAAAACATATCGACATACACAAACAATAACCTTGTCATAATACGTATATACACAATGTGTGCGTGAAACAAAAGGAATAAATTACGCCAAACAAAGCAGTAGTTAATATATCTACACATTAGTATTATATTCATTTTTAATAATTGAATGGATATAAATTGCTTATTATGTCCGTGATTATATAGCATAGAATGTAGAAGATCCGTTGGAAGTTTCTGGGATAGAAGCGTTCGATGTCATCTGCCCATAATTCGATTCTTCTAACTGTCTGCCGTTCTTCCTTTCCGTGATTTTTGTTTATTTCGGCGTGACACCAAATGTCGTATGGTTCACAAACGTCGCTCAATCAAATAAAGCAAACCAGCAACCCTAAGTGTACGACATAACGACGCATTTCCACATGCTACATACGTGCTGCTAAAAGGGTCGCTAAGTAGGTAAAAAGGGTTATCAACGAAACTATCTTCATTGATAAAAATCGTATCACTCTACTATCCAATGGGTCAAAGATAAATCATCGCAGAGTTATACTTCTTTACCACCACGCACCTGTAGACAAAATTCTCTACCTCGTTGCTGCGAAAATTGGGTAAGGTGGGGCCCATATGATATGACGGCGGCAGCTCCTAGTATAAGGCTGGCTCGAATACCGATGGGACCATTACTCTTTTGTATTAAGTCGTTGAGAAATAGAAATTAAGTTTCGTACCGATAATATGTCAGAGAGCTTGCCAGAGAGAATTTTCAAACTATCCTTAGGTAAGTAGCTTCCGTAAAATAGTTAATACAATCTTGGTAAAATTGCCTGTTTTTTACGAGTGTCGAGAATTAAATTGTGCTGCAGCACATATAATAATAGCACTACTTAGATTAAGCAAGAAATCTCCACTTTTTCCTGGGCAGTTGCGAAATCCCGAGCGTTTCCAACAACTATTTGTCAAACTTTGTTGTTCCTCTTGTTTTGCTGGTGCCGTTGTCACTGCGGTGACGGGTCCATATGATAGAAGTCCAACACCGGCCAGCGACTATCACCAATTATATTCAGCGATCAGAAGTTCGGTCGTTGAGACCAATCCGTATTAGGGGTCGTAGTCAGTCTCTTTCCCTATCGTCGTTCGTCAACTCGTGTATATCGGACACGTATAAGTACATTTCTATACTCGCTGATCTGCTACCCTCCGCAATCCTACCGGCCCCATCCCTTGGTGCCCTGCATCTACTTGCCGAACCACCCCAATAGTTCCGAATGGAATCCGCCCGTAGCCAGTGCCAGCGGCGATCGGCAGTGGCATTTTCGCGTTCAGTGGTGCTGATAGCCGCCATATACATGAACTATTATAGATGGTATGTGTGTACCTATCTGTGTTTGTGTGGGCAAGTCTGGCTTTCTGTCCGTGCACCTCTGGGCGTGTGTGTGTGTCTATGGGTGATTCTAATTCCTCTGACTCTCCGCAGTCGCAGACGCTTCTTCGAAAAACGGCGCCAGCAGTCTCGGCGTACACCTGGGCAGGCGAGTACCGCCGGGATCCGCGCCGCCCGCTTGTTTGCGAGCTGGCCATCGAACCAGGCAAGTACAACGAGTGGCAGCGAACGCGTGAAAACAACAACTAGCATCTCCTGCCGGTTGAGTTGGACCCTGCCCGTCGTCGTCGTCAGGGTCGTTGTTGTCCGAGGCCGAGATAGACGGAAAGCTAGAAAGGCACAGTTGCTAGTACTAGTTGTTTGTTGCTTGTTGTTGTCATAACGGACGGCCTTGCACGTGCGGCACTGTTTGACCACTTTGGAACTAGCAAGAGAGGAGCTGATTCGGAGAGCGGTCTGTTTCTCATCGAACCGCCAACTAGTCGTTGAGCAGCCGACGCTGTCGGCAGGCGGCGGCACCAGTGGCGTCGCGTCGTCGGTGATGTTCTTTCAATGGGATTCTCTCCTTTGCTCTTCTTCGCACTTTAGTTCTTTTTCTAGCGCACACGGACAGGCAGAAAGAATGGGCAGCGGCATGAGTGCGGCGTACGGGAGACGTCCAGCAACAGCTCGCTAGCGACAGTATACAGAGTGGCCGGTCATAATACTCCTTCCTGATAGTTGTTGCCTTATTGGCAGATAGATACTGGTCGCATATCTGCATAGACCCATCACGGTCGTCGGTGAGAATCAAAAAGCGACAGTTTCAAGGCGAAGATAATCGAGCGAAACAAAAAGATTTGTGTGGTGTGGTTAGCCTGTAATCAGAGGCAACGACTTCTGCGCCGCCAGGTCACCCAGGTTAAATGATCAAAACGGATCATCGAATGCACACAATAGCTTAACGTGTCATTGTGCGCATCATGCGGTAATTATACCATGATTCAAACGTTTATTACGTATCTTTTTACGTGTAGCGGAATCAGCTTCTTGCTTCATAAGCTAACGAGCGAGAAGTGAGAAATCTACTGAGGGAAAACGACAAAAAAAGCGCCGTAACACTGTGAACTAAACTTGGCCAGTTGAATTGAATAACTACCGTTTAGGGTGGACTTCATTAGCGTTTTTTTGAATTTCCGCAACTGGTCTTCACTGCAAAAAGTCTTATGGCGGAGATAAATAAATATATGCTATGTATCTGCGTAATTAATGATCACGTAGAGCCGTAGTGATTTATTTGCTACAACCTATATTGTGTTTAGATTCCTTCGTCTGACATTTCATTTCAAATACTAACACTTCGCGAGTGGGGGCCATTGTAGTATTTAATACTACGCCTTAATCTGATTCGCCTGCTCTGTTCGAAACTTCAATGTGTACTAGATGCCACCTGCAGGCAGGTGGTGTTCAGCGCGGGTCGAAGAATGCTCAAATTCGTTCTCACGACCTTAGGAATAGAACAGTAGATGCATTGAACTGCATGCCATCTTACCGGGTTGCTGGCTATATATAAGGGGCGCCAAAACTAGAGGGTAGCCGAATGGCCTATCGGGTAGTTATACCTGTTCACCTGTCCTTCACGGGGTCGTGAGTCATTGCCTTCAGAAGGCGCGCCAGCTAGCTAGAGATCGCTCTTCAGCACAGGAGCCAAGTTCAACACACGCTTTGTAGCCGTTTCCATGGTTAGTAAAACGCACGTATGTAGAGAATAGAGTTTGGAAAATGGGGGGGGGGGGCACCTAGGGCAACATATTAACATTTCTAACCTCATCGATGATCTAATTGATGCTGCATTTTGAAGAATAGGGTCAATACAGGCCAATAAGATCCCAACTGTTACTTTGCCTGATTTGTTATTTTATAGCAAACCTGGCATCGATAATTACTATGGCGAGTTACGAGTTGGGATCATCAAAACTATCCCGAAATCAAGACCTTATAAACATGCCATGAAACACAACGTAATAGTTAGATTGGCCCCTCTGCCACCTTTAGCTTACGGCCTTCCATTTCGAACGTTTCGTCTATCATGTTCCATTAGTTAGAATATGGTCGATTCTATTGAATTATTTGTAGTACAGGATTTAACAAATTAGCGATTCTGTTTATGAATTTCTTTTTTTTTTACGTGAATTTCTATTAGGTATTTTGTATAAGCAGAGTTATACCCGAACGTTTGATGCGTTTTGATTGATCTATCGGCGGTATCATTGAATTATAATAATCATTAGCAATATTCGCAATGTTCGCCCGATCCCTGTCACCGGTCAGCACGATTTCCCGGTTAATAAGTAGGCACCTCTGTGACTTGTAAAAGACGTCTTACCGCTCAGAGCGGCCGTTGAGGCTTCTCAGAGCTTTCATGTTTCAGATTCAAGCACAATTTAGTTCATTCGCAAGTCGTTGTGATTATTTGGGATGGCTTCACTGTCAGTCGTGCCCGCCGTCGCGATCGACAAACGTCAGAAAAGCCCTTGACAAAAAAACTAAAGGGTCAATAAAAAAGGTAGTGTCCATTGAATATACAGCCTAAAAGAGGTTCAGGGCTGGGAGCTGGCAGACAGACAGCTCAATCTGGCCGTTCAACTGGGTCGAGAAGACTTCGACTTAAATAGCCTAGGAAATCAATTAGCTTTAGTAATAACTAGTGACATGATGGTGATCATCATCGCCTATAAGGGTCCATTAGCCGTTGTGAATCAAGATCAGATTGGCAGTCGGTGCCATCCAGCGATTTCGCTAATAGGCAGAACCGGGATGTACATACCCAAACGTAACTTTATGGAACAGAATACTTATCCCACAGCCGTGGAAATTCTAATAGATGCGACATGAATTTGGCATCATCCCGATAAAATGACAAAAAGCCACGACGGCCTCCTTTTCTTTACCAAACATAAAACAAGCTGGCCTCCTTTCGGCGCCCGTTGATTCTTTTCTCCTTTGTAGTTCGTGACGTAATTTTGATGTCCAGAACGGCGACAAATTAATCAGCAGTACCAGTCTTTCAGCAGATGAATCCTGATTATGAGCAAAGTGTTTCCGTAGACCTACTAACTTCACACCGAAGTGCAGCCCACTTAAAACGATCTTGGCTGTTTGTGTGTTTGAACACTTCGTCGTCTCATTCATCTTGCTTGGTTTGTTTTTCCCCGTTCTCAAGTTCACTTGCTTAACCTCGCTCACCTTTGCGCAGCATTAACACTGCGAAGACTTATGGCCGGCGAGCCAGTCAACGGGGGAAGGGCGCAGAGTAAACCTGTTTAGTTTCTGCTGTGTCGGTCGTCAACGCATCCGCAACAGAATGTTAATGGTGTATTGGCTTGTAAACATGCGTAGGCGCCACTTTGGCGGCCACTTTCGAATCATGTCAATGTGCTTAAACGATTTCAGCGAGCCTGCTTACGTACCTTCTCAGGTTCGGCCTGGATTTCGGATTCTTAATTCGTTCGCGAAGGAAAGCAGCCAGGCAGGCACCGAGATGGGCAGACTTGTTTTTCTTCTCAGGTGGCTCGATTTGGCACTTAAAGCCGCTTTGATTCCGAGCCGCTTTCTGGGAAGCTCGCCGTTGAACTATTGGGCAGTTTCCCAACCCTCGCCACCCCTCTCATCCCACTGATCGTGTTGATAGTTGGTGCGACTTAGTGCAATCATTCGTATCCGTTCACCCCAGTCCGCAGTTCCGTTCGTTCTGTATACAGATACACTAGAGTAGTAAACGAGGCTGGTGGGTCAAGCTCAATCGATGCTGATTTAGGGGGAACGAAGCTACGAGAGGCGAAGGCGACAACGACGATGACAGTGAAAGAATGAAAGCGGCACTAAGGCAATATTAGCTGGGTTAGATCGTGTTTCGCTCTCTACTGTGTTACAGTTGAACAAATAGTTAACATAGTAGTTGACCTTGACTAAGGCGCTCAGTTCGGTGCTTAGGTCGTTCTACCTATACTTGTACGGGACGGGCTCACAGTCAAATAGAAGCTAACTGCTGTTGGCTGAATCCGTGCGCACGTGCACATAGTTTGAGACCTGTTTACGTCTGCTGTATTAGCTAGAGCAAATCGCGCTCGCTATTCCGGCGGAATGGCGGCGTCAATTTAGGGGGCTGACTGGAGTCAGCAGTGTTGTTCGCACGGGACACAGCTATCGCCATTGACGACACGGCGTCTCCGCTTTCATTGCTTTGTGATTTTATTTGCGATGTACACGTCATCGCTATCCGCGACCACAGCTGATCGTAGGCGCGACGCTTTGTGCGTCTAACCACAAACAACGGAAACTACAATACAATGTCACTGCGATGAGCACATAGTAGCGTACGTGGTGTATACAGTAATATGTCTCATAGTAAACGTTATTCATTCACTCGTAGATTATACTTTACTTTCTAGATCCATTCATACATGTGGCGAGGTGAAGCGAGCTCGCCCACGGTACGAAGCCAGCCGAACGTCTAACAACGAGTAAAAATCAGATCCAGTAAAAAGAAGGGGGCTAACGACAAGGCTGATGAGCCCAGCTACAAATACCAATACAAAAAAAATCGCTGTCTATGAAAGCGGGCGCAGCAATCAGCAAGGGCGGGGGCGGGGGCGGACAAAATGATCGAGGTGTGATGGCCACGGCGGAATACAGGTTCGGTACGTTGAGCATTATGATCTGAGATTCTTCTAGTCAAAAGCATGCCGCTAACCGGTACCTAGTAAACTTCGTACAGGTTCAGCATTCATTTGTCTGATCGACGGAACGGTGAGGCTTAGTCAATAGAATGAGGAGGAGTAAGAAAGAGCACGAAGACACGACGAGGTGTGAAGTAGACGTGCTCAATATAGACAGCAACAGAAATCCGGTGGTCGTTGACATCTAGGTATCAAGAGGCCGGCTGAATCCCGCCTTAGCGGCGCCTTCCCAGGCCTTCAATCATGGATTCCCGCCTGACAAATATCGAATGCCGCCACATCACTAATGTACGAGCAGCATCAATAATATGTTACAGTACCCGACTACGCTACTGGCCCCCGCCTTCGACCTCTGTTCGGTCGACTTGGAAAAGGCTGACTGGCCAAAGTCGACTGCTGTGAAAAATATACGCACGTTAGCAGCTAACCTGTAACGTGTTATGGTCAGTCAGCTTCGTAACGATCACTCTTGCTCGGCCTGGTTGTTTGCGATAATAGTCGGTGGCTCAGCGTGATGAGCCTAACAGGCTAATACTTAGCATCCGCAGACATCGTCTTTGTCCACTATTTTCTACAAATATCTGGTTGAATGAGGCAGCATGAGTCAATGACACGTTCTACACAGATCCACTACTAGACATCCAGATCGACAGGATTTTTTCGTAGGTTATACCAGAAAGTGGTCTGCTAGCTGAGACATGAAATGCGTCACTTGTGGGGTGGGGGGAAGGAAGGGGGTAGTTTTTTGTACTAGAGGATGTCAAGTAAATGTCTCTGTGTGTGTGAGGGTTCAATCTCGAGAACTGTTTCTTGTCTTAATCCTCTTTGGCCGCTGGTATCGTTGATGGTGTTACTGCAGCACTACGATTTCGGAGGCCGCCAAGGCCGCTGACGGTGGGAATGCAACTATTTTTTGGGCACTGGTCTTTATCAAGATACGTAAGATGATCCCGATTAGCGACACGTTATGCATCTCACATTAAATCGCTTGCGGAATATATAAATACACGCCCCGACAGAAAAAGACGACTGTAATCGTGTCCTAACTTGGACTACACCAAACAAAAAATGCCAACAAGCGAAATACTAAATCAAGCGTAAGTACGGAAAATGTAGTAGGTTAGATGAATCGTTTCAAGCAGGGAAAATTAGAAGAGCTGTTACTTTTCCATGACTGCTTACTCTTTTCGCTGTCTCTTGTACGACAGGCCTCAGTACCGCTGTTCTAGCAGTGCTTCAAGGACCTCTCGAAACTACTACTACTACTACTCCTGAAGCTGGAATGCACGAGGTTTGTTTTAAAATTAAGCCTGGAACGAAATGGATGGAAGGGGACAAGTGTTTATTTTACATTGGTCGTCTCTAGTCCCAGGCTAGTACTCTGTAGCTTAGTTGATTGAAAGTAGGTCTTTGGCCGATATGATTACGCGAAGACATCTGTGGCTGCTACTACCCCCGTTAGCAGTATCTGTTAGCCTGTGCTAGAACATAGATGCGTCTATAGCTGATAGGTTCGCCATTCGTCAATAAAGCTAGCAACTGTCCTGGCTAGGCATTGATATAGCAACGACCATGGATATGGAGTTGTACAGGCATAAGCTCTTGGCCAGCTGCCAAATGCAACTGTCGATCGAGTAACAGACAGTTAAAACAGTTCAGCAGTCCAGCTCTTTTTTTTTTCAGATGGTAGTAGTATATCTAGCAGATTGCCCTTCAGCTCTGGTATTCATTACGCTAGCCATATGACCCTTCAAGCTGCGCGCCTACCGGTTAGACTCATCTGTCCTTACGCAAGTTTCCCAGGCCTGAAACAGCAAGAGCTGAACGAGGAAGTTATTGGCTAGTAAATAGACATAGTATGAGGACGACTGCTGCTGTGGCTGCGATGACAACAACAACGGCAAATAACCGAATTGAAAGGAGCATATGCTCTGCTCCTTACATAGGCTGCTGCTGCTGCTGCTGCTGCAATAAGCAGCTTGCTTGTACCAGTTGGCCTATGTCAGCGGCATCGGCCACAGCAGCACTTTTGACTGTCTTACATCCCACGGCAGTTTACTTGGTCGGTCGGATACGCTAGTTGGCCTAAGCAAGAGTATGGGCGGTGGTAGCAGTGACTGTGACTAGTGGGAGAAGCGCCAGCCGCATCGGTAGCGACGGATAGAACAGGCAAAGCAGCGCCGACACAGCTGCACGAACACGTGCACTCGCCTCCGAGAAGATCTCGTAGCAGCCTCAACTTGGGAGCAGCGGTACAGAGCCTCAGCGACAGAGATGCTGCTGTCGTTGCTATGAACGAATATAGTGTAGGTATATTGGGGTCCATCACTGCCGCACTACTACTGCAAGTTTTCGAGTCTCCTATGACTCTATGAGCCATCTAGCCAACCAGCAAAGCATGCCTTGCTGAACAACGCTGAAAGCGCCGATATCCGAGGTCATTCTCTTCGAGTGTGTGAGAGCGGACGCGCGGATGGAGCGATGACTGGGTGAGTTAGTAGCACAGTTCGAAAATTCAGTATAAATAACCAACTCCGTCTTTCACACGATCATTTGAAAACGATCGGATGACGAGTACACACGAGCACTCAGTGCAATAGCGTTCGTTTTTCGTTCGCCTATCGGCCAGGAAACAAGCAAGCAAGCAAGGAGCGTCTAGTGAAACTCGACCGTCTGCGTCAGATACAGCAACAAAATTCGTTCGATATTCTCTGCCAGAAGCTGCAGTCGCTGCAGATGGAGCTAGACGAAGACTCGATGGCCGCCCTGCACAAGCTCACGCAGGTGCTAGGTTTATCTGCGCAGCAAAGTACCAACCTCGAAGTGCTACAACATGCTATCGATTACATCTATGAACTAACCAAGATGCTGAAGAATTATTGAGGAACGTATAAAGTATTCGAATCTTGAAGACAAGAAGTACATCCCAATGGAAATTAGTGCGCGATGTGAATACAGGGGTAGAGAATACCCATAGAATTTTTACGAGGGTGCATTTACCCCAAAAGTGCGTGAATATGAGCTTAGTTCGCAGATTCACGTGTATTTTACGACAAAAAGACTGATGTGGCTGTCGATACAATCTATGCCGGGTGATCTCATCACTTATTTCAGTAACTAAGGCCTTCGCTAAATCTGTCATAACCGGATCGGACAGGGTATCGACGTCAAACAGAGCATTAACGTGTTACGCCGAAATTAAAAGTGGCTAACAAACCTTCTCCGCATTTAACAGCCGATTTCCGTAACATATGGTGTAAATAAAGAAAATTCGTTAGACAGTCATGCGTTTTTAATAGAAATCATTTTAGAGCATGCATGTGACCAACAGTTTTCTTTTCTATGCATGAAGTCGTCTTGATATGACGAGGCGACACGATTTTTGTTACCCCAGTCTGATTCAATGTAATTCTCGTATTAGGCGGTAGGCTAACTATAAACATTCACCTACAATGTAATAGGGCTTTGCGAGGAATGTCTTCAGAGAAAATATGTAAAATAAACAATTAGGTTAGGTCCTCTAGAGAATTATAGATGTGAAAGTAAGTATTAATGCATCTCGTCTAAGTTATTCTGTGGCAAAAACCAAGTCGGGTACATAAATATCCTTCTTGGAAGATTTTGCCCTTCTACATATTAAAATCTATGTGCTATAAAGTGTTTACTAAACGTTTAGGCTTGTTCCTTTTAGCTATTTAAACAGTGACGTTCGATCGGACTAAAGATTACGTTTCGCGAAAATGTAAATTTCTTCTCAGATCTCTCAAGTAACGCCTAAAGCAAAATCTACCTCTAGGATTGTTTCGTTACACGATTGTTCTCCGTGATTCCGTAATTGTTTAGCTTAATAACGAACCAAACGCTCTATTAGTCGTAGTAAGTTCGGTAAACGGATGACGAGCGTAAGTTTCTCCATATATAACTACTATTCGATGTTTGTATACACATTTAGAGATGGCTGCCATGAGCATGTATAGGATTTTCACCTAAGCTTCGTGTTTCACCCAAACGCTGTTACGGAAGTTTGTTAGAGTATATCCGTTTCGTAATGCTTGACGTTGGTTTAATGAGTAAAATTGTGCGTTTTATCCAGCTATCTCGAACGGCTTAGTCTTCACGAAGGTTATGCAATCACAGCGCGTTCGTCACATATGGCTACGTCATACGCTCTTTGCTTAACCCTTTTTTCGATGCTTTCAGTTTGCTTTGAAAATTTACCTTTGTCTGTGGTTTCTGTACGCCATACAGCTTTCTGTCCACGAATATATCCGTACGTTTGGCAAAGGCCGCTAAAACTAGGTTCAAGTTTGAACTGGATTCAAAGCTGAGCCTCGTAAGCGATTTGAACGCCTAATGGCCCGACGATGGATGTGTCGGTTACCGTGAGTGTGAATTTCTTCTATGCGTATCTATGATGCGAATGTTAATATTTGCATGTTCGCCGCTCAGTGCACGGGAACGTGCCTATGGAGGTGATGAGGGCAGGGGCAAAGGCACCTAGGAAAGCACGAGAGAAGCGGAAACACAGGAAAAAGGGCAAGGTAGGGAAAGCATACTCGTCTTACTGTCGGGACGGCTGCAGGATTTAGGGGCACGGGGGTGAGAGCAAGGCAAGCAGTCGGCGTTCCCTACCGGCGCTCGCCGCACTGGCCTCAGGCACAGACACACCGAGGCTTCTCCGGATGGGAGAGAGCTTGGGGCAAGAACAAGTGGCTGAACGAAGCTGGGAGGCACTTCTTTCGTTAATGGAGTGTGAGGAGGTCCTCAACTTCCGTTGTTTTCTCGTCCCCATTTCCCTTTTTATCTCTCTCCTTCGTCCTCGTTCTTCCTACAAAGAAGGCCAAGGGGCAGTTTTGCCTGGCGGCCAATACCGTTGTAACGGGCCCGTAGCGATATTAAGGGCGCTGCTGGCTCGTCGACAAGCATCACCAAATCCGCCGTGAGAACAGGTCCGGCTGGGCCGACTGCACCACGCAGCAGATCTCTCACAGTCCCTTCAATGCTCCTTGGAATGCGCGTACCCTACCGATAACAATATTAACAACAACAGCAGCAGCAGCAGCAACTAGCCAAGGCACCAAAAAGGGATGGCGTCCTCGACACGTCCCGTGGTTCGGTCGAAGATTTCAGCAGCGGTTAGAGGATCTCTGAAGGACTGTGACCGGAACGTTTTGTAACCTAACGCAAAAAGGTACCATTCGAATTGTAGAAGTCCGCTTATTACCTAACGAAGGAATAGGTTGACAAGCCACTCCCTAGAATTGTACCAGGCGCTGACAAAACGTTCTACAGCAAACGCGACTTGTAGAAAATGCAGTGGTTAATTGTGAAATTACCAATTAGAGATTACTTAGCCCTAATTGGGAGTTGAATATTGCGGCTTTCTAGTTATCGTTAAGCATGACCCCTATTTGTAGCTAGCTTTTATACGTAAAACTGCTTCTTTCGATACTGACAATTGAAACAACTTCACGCAAAAACGAGTCGTGGGACAACAAACGAAGGCAAAGCAGACTCTTGAAGCTCTTGACGCTGTCAGCATTGGATTTGCATGCGGATGTATCAATGCAATACCGTATAGAACTTTTGTTCGCCCTTTTCGTATAAGAACCTCAAATACTTCATAAGACTACACCTGGTATATATTCGACCTTATTTGGTCGCTTGACGTGGTGCTGCTTTAATAGTCAGAAAAAAACGATGTTGCGTTCCGTGAAAAAAACAGCTATAAGTTAGAATTTTCTTGGATTTTTATAAATGCTCTGATTGCAAATGATATCTATTTTATCATTTACTACAAATTTTAAAGACTAATATAAGAAATACAAACAATAAAAAATTATAGATTTTTCCTTGCCAAGACAATTTATTTCCATTGAATTAAATATGAAAATCCGTACTAGATTCAAGTAGACCCATTGCATCGTTAAGCTAAGCTCTATGCAAATTGATACACTTGCTTGCTTAGAAAATCCTAAAATCTCTCCACTCTAACTGGGTAAAAACTGCAAGCTGCAACGATTAAAGAAGCCAGCTGAAACAAGCTATAAACAATAGAAAAATCAGTTTCATTAACTTCTCTGTGCTTCCCCTTGTGTACCCCCGTGCACGGACGGCATGGAACGACTGGACGGCTACTCGTGTCGGAATAAGCTTTCTTTCTAGCAAAAGACGGCCAATCCACTGGAGAGCAGGAGAGACATCCGAGGGGTAATATTGGCGGCATTTGGCTAAGAAAACATTCCCAGACGGGAGAACCCGTCCACGAATACTAAAATATCGACACTTAGGATCAGCAGCGGGAACACGTGCGTTTATGAGAGGCCTGGTGAGAATCATTTTCGGGTGTCGCCATTCGAGTACAACATAATACTGTTGAAAAGCTGCTTCACTAGAGATCTCAAGAATCGGAGCAGCGCAAATAAAAGAATACCATAAGACGGCGTTACAGATTACAAGATGGAAATGAGGCTCCGCCGTTGTTACTGCTCGTTCGACCAGTTCCCAGTGCCCTGTCAGCGAGTCTCGCTTCCATCTAAGTGACCGCAAGATCGGGATGCTGCTAGATCTTTCAGTATAACCGACGAGCGCGCATTGAGCGCACCTATTTAATAAAAAAAAAAAACCATAGGCAGCAGAGAAAGAGACAGGCTGCAAGAGTCTGCCAGTACGGAGAGCGCTAACGGAGAAAACAGGCAGAGAAGGGTGGACGAAACACAAGTCGTGGTTGCAGCGGCGGCGCGAAATAATGTTATATACATATTCCGGGCTCATGCATTACGCACAGAAGAAAGTAAGAGTTGCCAGATGATATTGACCCAGTGAATCTGAGGAGGGCAAGGCTGCACGACTGTCTTCGGTGGAAAACGAAGTCCAAGTCGCTAGCAGGGAGCGCCCGTAGAAACAAGGAAAAAACCAAGAACAAGAAGGCAGGGTCTGTTGCGCTAAGTTGACCAGACGCAATGTGTGGTGATGTTCCACAGATGTTCATGTAGCTCTGATACTCCGAGATGGGGGCACCGCTATCTAATGTTGTCTATCAAACCTTTGTATATATTGGCCGGCACCCGGTAGGTTCGTTTGCGTGTGACGGCTGAAACAGCTTATGCCAGTAAGACCGAGGATAACACTGGATACTATCAGCCAGTACTAAGGCCCTTGTTACTCGAAACTTGCACAGTATGCTAGATTGGCAATGTTGCGAGTTACTTGCATGTAAAATTACTTAAACCAATCAAAAACGCGCATTGCTCATAGGGATTTATTTGATACAAAGCTTCGCTAGCAAGATTCGCGCGTGCGCCAAGCCGCAGACGTCAGTTAATGAAAACTTGAAGAAGGTAGGTACTTAAACAGTTACCGTCGTTTTGCGGTGAGCTATTAACAAGTAGAGAAAATACATGATTTATGTATTTTACGACATCTTGCTAATATTACTCATCCATCAGACTGTTAGGTTCGTTCGTTCTTTTAAAGCTTGAATGATGTTGAGATCAAGTTAGAAACGTTTTAAAGATACTTTAATAAGTGTGTGTCACCACTAAATGTGCCATATATCTATTAGAGACGAAAACAATTGTTCGTACCAGACCAATTTTCTACCTATGTTCCAGAAGTTGTTTATCCGTAGATTTCGAGAAGGCGCTGTACCACGTCTATCAGTAACTATTGTATGCCTCAATGCGTCCGCTCTCACACGGGAACATATTTTGAAAAACATTGGGAGCTCATCTGTAGCAACCCTTAATAAGTAAGTACTCTTTTTCATATTCATACGACTAGAACATTTTTTTCGTTTAATTAATTATTAGTTTAATGAAAAAAAAAATGGCCGTTACGATTTGAACAGGTCATCGAAAAGTCAGGACATCGCTCTGAAAGCGACTATAATGCCCGACCAACCTCGACGTTCCAGGAGTTCCAGATATGAAACCGCTGAACCCGAGGGTGTTATATAAAATAAGGCATAATGAACCTTTACTTTGCTTCGTTGCATTCTCAGTAGCTAACGGCTAATTTTGCCAATTGACCTTTACACCTTTTGCCTGGCACTCCTTCACCTTTCCCCTATTGGAAAAAGAGCAGGTCGCAAAAAAGCTACGATCGCTATTAGCGGCGTGTTTCTTCCGTTGGATTTGCGTCCAAGTAACACTCATGCGTGCGTTGAGTGCGACACGAGATTTGGTCGACTTCTCCCATAGGCAGTTGCCATTGAAATCCGTCTACCAACTGTTAGCAACATTAGAAAACAAAGTCGGCCAGAGGAATGAAGCTAATGAAGCACAAACAATTCTCTTATATAATAGCGTTGTAATACTTCGTGCGAACTTGTCCCTACTGAACAAATGCGCGATTTGTACGCGCGAAAATTTTAAGCCAAAGGGATCCCCTGTACTGGGCAAAAGTACTTGCGGGCGAATGTTGCAAATAAAAAACATTTTCTACATTTAGCCCCTTTTCAACACTAAAAACCATTTGCCCTATGCGTTAATGAGAGTAGAACGACCCGAAGCTAACAAAGCTTTGCTTTGTATGTTAGTATCTCTATTGTGCTGTCTGTTTCTGCGTTCTACGAAGTGGAGTCCTGTTGAAGATACACCAAAAAATGAATCGATTGTAAACATATCGGGATGCATCTGAAGACAAATACATCTGCCACACCTTTTATACGCATAGGACGAATGTCAGCGTGCAGATTAGCATTAGCTGCCTTGGACAAACCCGTTGTTGTTAGCGGTTTTCCTGAGCGGTAGCAACACTACACACCTGGCCTTGCCTGTGTATACTTCTGCTCCTTTCTAGGCTTCCACTTAGATTCACATGTTCTACATATGGACGTGTATTTGTGTAATACAAACATTGTATAAATCTAACTACTTACAATCCATCCGTGAGTTTTGGGTCTGTGTGTGGCCGATGTTTGTATCAAGTTGGCTGCCGCTGCAAACGGCCAATGGCCGTGACGAGGTACCCTAACGTGGTGGCAGCGGCAGCATCGGCTGTCTAAACGGGCCGGATCTTGCTCGGAGCGCTGTCGGCACTGCCGTTGTTTTAACAACAGTAGTGGCAGCAGCAGTACTGGCCGCGATAATCGAAGCAGGGTGAAACGGAGGGGGCTTCGCGGTCTGTCCTGCTGGTGTTCAAATGCCATTCGAGATCAGGTGTATCGTCTTGGACCTTCGTTTTGTATTTTGTGATGAATCTTTGTAGCAGGCCATACCGTATCGCACCTACGCTGACAATCGGCTACGACCCATCTGTGTATACCGTACAGCTATGACTGTATAGCCTGATGCTGTTGTGTTACAGCATCTATTTTTGCTGCTATTTTGGCCGCCTTGTTTATTTACGTTCCAGTAACAGCTATAGGCCAAAAGACATTGTGATCATCACCCACGTAGGGATATAACCAACCCTCCTTCGAACGTTTGCTCCGCATAGTACGTTACCATTCGTGTCTGCTTCGTCAACTTTCAGAACTTTCATCGCATTCACTTACACACGGGAAAAGCACCCTCGTAGACCTATAAATTGTGAGCAAATGGAGCATTGACGAAGACAACGATTTATTATGTTTCTCTAACTTTTCACTCTTTTACAGCCGATTTATAATTACTCCAGCAGGACGCCTCGGGAGGCCGAACAACAACCCGTATAAGTCTGTTTTAAAATGCGTCAATGCGCTGTTTTAGATAAAGGCACTCTAATTTATACCAATACAAGCATGTGAAAAGAATGACAAGGTCCCAAAGTGGAACGGGAACACCGGGTTGTTTGACGACGCTATGTAGCTTGTTTGCCCTTTACAACACTTCAGCAATGCGTGTAATCAGATCCAAGTTGAGAATAGAACTAATATTCTAAGTGAGCTCTGCGATAGGGTACAGACCGTATCATAATCATTGCTTTGGATACGACAACTGGAAATGTTCCTTTTCCAATATTAGTATATCGTTGTGATCTCGCTACTTCGAAAGCCTGGCCACCGAGCGTCGTAGAAGTCCTTTTTCAGCTAGATCCTTTCTAGGACTGTCCAGTTTCAAGTCATGGGCTTACGATTTATAAAGCTTTAATACCACTGATAGTGAGTTCCTCGATTTGATGTCGCCGCTTTTCGGTACTAGGATTAGGCACCAAAACCAATGAATCATGCCGTCTAAGCCCCTACCCTGAGCCACTCGCAGTCGAATAGAAACAAACGTGTGTAATGTATGCTCGAGTTTATCAATAATGCTGCTTTTTACAGTTCTCTATTGCTATCGTCAATCCGACAGTTGCCAAATGACTGTCGTTGTTTTTGTTGCTACGGTTGCCCTGCTCGATGTACTGCTAAATGACAAGGTTAAGGGGTTCTCGCCCGCTGTCAGCATCATCGACAGCACCATCAGCCAGCGTACTAACTCCATACCCACCTGTGCGCTCTGCTTCACTTCTGTTCGTCTGCTATCCATCGCTATTGCGGTCGGCATCACTGGCGCTGCCATATGTTAAGAAGATCGTGAACAGAGGCACAAAAAGAAAATACAGTCGTTGTCGCAACGTCCATAACAGCAGCGACAGTAGGAACAACGACCATTGTCGCTGTTGTTTTGGTGGTGGTGGTCGTTCTCGTCGTCGTCATCATCGTTGTTGTTGCCGCTGTCGTCCAAGAGTCTATCGACGACGAACGTCGGAGGCTTCTGGGACTTCTGTCCGGCTGCCGATCCTGTGGATAGCCTTTGAATCGTAGGTACCTATGATGACGACGGGAGAGGGCGCTGTTCATTCCCGGATTCCACAGTGGCGCCGACTGTCTGGCTCTACACCTGTATCGACTCAGCAGCGGCATTGACGGCTGTTTGTGGCTTGCTGCTGCTGCGGCTGATGTTACTGTTGGTATCAGTGCTTCTGTGGACGACGCATGAGAACGAGTAAACGACGACAATGACCACAACAACAACGGCAACAACGAACAACTCGAAAAGCGGCCTGTTTGCTCCTGCTGCTTGCAGTCTACGATACCGTATCACAACGCCGGGAAACAGCGTCGCTCACCGACACCGCCACCGCGGCCACCGTGCTCCGGCGTCGCAGTCGTCATCATCATCATCATCACCACCGAGAGGAAACAGCGACGTGTCGTTGCCGTAGACACCGACATTCTACGGTAGCCTTCAGTTCTTCCTTGTCTCGTTCTCTGTCTCGTGGTGCGCCGCCGTGATCTTCTTTATCTTCACACCAACATACATACATACATACATACATACAGAAAGGAGTCGATAGACGGATCCACATACGAACATATAGACGCAAGCTCACAAACGCAGGCATACATAGAGACACACAGGCCAACAGAGAACACCAGTAACAGCCCTGACGGTGCTTAAGCTCGTCTAGCGAAATCAACAACAATAGGAGTAGCAACAAGCAGAAATAACAAAAAATAGCGAGCCAAAGAATTAAAGCAGAAGCGAAAAGAACGCAGGCTGTAGGTGAATACGTTCAAACGCCAGAAGTGGAGGTGGGAGAAGACGCCAACCTGCGCCCCTAGGAATTTGTTCGCTTCCTCACACCTGTATGACCATCGTCATCTCGAGCGCGCACGGCGACGAGACGGCCAACAAAACGTCACATTGCTCCCACAGCTACTGTGACTGCTGCTGCTGCTGCTGCTGCTGCTGCTGCTGCTGCTGTTGCTGTTGGGTACCGTCTGTCAATCGCGATACGTAGGGAAAAACAGTAAGCGGAAGATAACGGCCTTCAGCCGGCAGACAATGAAAAGGATAAAAACAAGCAAAAGTCAAATGCCAGAACATGCCACAGACTGGCCCTCCTCGCAGCTGGATGCAGAAATCGCGCAGCAGTTAACGATGGCGGCAATGGTGACAAAAAAACGGACAAATATTCGTAATAATAACATTCAGCTGCTTATTAGTAGACAGGTAAATGGAAATTGAAGGAGGTTTGTGGAGGTGGTCGCAGATACGGGGAGGTGCTGATATTTATAAAGCTGAAGGGCATTAAAGATATACATAATTTCGGAAAAGCCATTTTTCGTTTAACTATCGCTGTTTTTGTTGTTGTTGTTGTTGTTGTTGCTGCTACTGTTACCTGTGATGTTCACTGGATGAGTCGGTAACGCAGCTGTTTCGAAATGTTCATAGGGAAAGTAACTGCTTTAACGGTCAGATTTACATTTAAGTCTATCTAATAGTATAGAAATGTGCCCAAGCACGTACCGATCGTATGTAATCTCTTCATAAGGCATATTCATAATCAACACGAGGTTGTTGAGAGGTAATTAGAAGCCAGCTATGTTGTCTTAAAGATATGATTATTTGATTTGACCACAGCGACTACGGCGGAGAAGTCCTTTATTTCATTCAGTTACTTCTTCATACGAAACCCAGCTTTCCCCGTGACTCGATCGCGCTGGGCGTCTTTTGCTTACCGAACGATTTCTGCATTCTGCCCGAAATGAAAATCTACGTCCCTCGTCCGTTGTTAGCACAGCATTTCACGTGGGTATTGCAGCAACTGGCTGTAGACGCGACTACTTTCATTGTCGTTCGAGCTGAACTGAACGAACAACAATACATTGAAAAAAGGATGCAACGACTGTCAAGCAGCGTCAGCCGTCGGCCATAAACATCAATGTCAGGGCTAGAGCCAAGAAACACATGGTCAGCGACCGTAGTGTCCTGCCCAGCGTTCGGCGACGTTGGATTTCTTGTGGCATCATCTTGGCAGGCAGCAACAGCAGCTTCAGGAGCATGCAGTACCAACCTGCTTGCTGGATCTGACGTACTCCTGCCCTTCTAATACGACCCAGTCAGGTGTTATAAAGTGGGTATACGACCCACTGATCTAGGCCGTCATAGCAGAGTTTCGTAAGCATGCGAAAAGCATGCCGTCATGTTGAGGAGTGGCCAAGGACAATTTGGGCTTGGCAAGCCTCATCTCGCCATTTACCGCCTTACAGTTCTGTTGTCGTAACAGCGTCGGTGAGGTGATTCAGATCGCGCGGACAGTTATTACACACTCAGATAGAAGCACCATCACGTGGTACGGGCACGAGCACAAATAGCGGAACTTTTAACGCTGACTTGCCATTGCGGCCTGCTAAAATACTTACGTTCTATGCTGTTTTTGCCTTTTTCTTTTATTGGGCATTTTTGTGACCTCGTTGAAAAATAAAGCCAAATCTTCAAGCGGGAACGATCGCGTTCTTTTTTGGTTGATGCAGAGTGCATCTGCATATCATTTGCCGCCAGGTGGTCGGCGAGGGCTTAGAAGGAAGACGGTACTGCCCATGGCATGAATTCTGTGGTAACATTTCGTTTGTGGGCAGCGTTAACTCTCCGACCTGTCTACCGTTTTGTCGCTCGCCCGCTTGTTCGTTGGCCGCATTTGGCACGTTACATGCATCCGAGGATCCATGCTGATCTGCCGCACCAACATGGAACACTGAACGTGTGTCTAGCTAGCCAGAGCAACGTCGTGGTTTTCTCGCTGTATTATGACCGGCCACGAATTTATCCGTAGTGTTTGTTCACAATAGCCGCTTAGTAATATCTGAGCATTGTCTCTCAGCCTGGCTGGCTGGCAGTCCGTCGCCCTTGCGCGTAGCTGTTCTTATCAAACAACGCCGCTGATACTACCGAAGCCGATGATGCTAATGATGGCGTTGATGATGACGAAGATACGGATGAGAACGAACAAGAAACGCCCGTTTGCTCACGTGCGCCTTGTACTTCTTAAGACACAAGTCCTTTCTTGGCAAGGAAAAAAAGAAGAAAAAGTATGGAGGAGGATGACGGGGAGGGAATGGAGCCCCTTGGAATGCCGTAGCCTCGTCGGCCATCGTGGCAGTCAACGGCGGCGACGACGATGACAGTGAGCTGGTGTACTTCGATCGGCCGCCGCCGCTGCTGCTGCCGCCGCCGCCGCCGCATATTTGTTCGACGTTGCTGGCGAGCACACCTGTGTTACCTTTAAGCTAGCGAAGCCGTCGGCAGTATCAGCAACAGCAGTGGCTAGGGGCAGAAGCAGGAGGACGCTAGCGACCAGCAGAGATCCCGAGCTAAAGACAAACCGGCAGCGCGCTCTCCCTTTATCACTTTAAGCGAACGATAAATCCGTTAGACCACTGCTTCGCTAAGCACATTCCATCGTCGCTGGTTGTGCCTTTGGCACTGACGGTAATTGAGCGGCAGTGCTCCGCGCGCGATCCAAATCAATGCCTACTCTATTTGCCCACTGACAAAGTATATAGATATATCGATATGAACCTCAGCTTGAAGAAGCTTCAGGTAGAGCAGCAGCGAAAAAACGAGATGTGAACGTCACTGCGGCGCTTTCCGTAGAACAGCATTTGGGCCAGCGAACGGCGGCCGTAGAAAGAAACCTGTGGGGATGGAGGGGGCGACATGAGGGAGTGGGGTTACTTGGCACAGTAGCATTGGTTGCGGCTGCACTACGTTGGTGTACCCAGGTGTGCCAGCCGGTTGCTTGACAGAAATGGGCAGCGCCGTAGTGAGGGGTTGTGAAGCAACGACTTGGCGAACGCCGCCGCCGCCGCAGCGGTGGAATGTGCCGGCGTCAGCCATTTTTGACACCAATCTCCACCATCGGCAGGGTCGTCACAGGCGCAGAACCATCGAGAATGATCAGCCGTTCCCCTGAGCATGGTGGATTAATATGGACACAAATCAAATTGTGCGTTGGCGTGATCAGTTGCGTCTGAGGATAGGAGTTAGGCATGACAAAATTGATACCGTAAGAGACCTAGTATCGGCTCAATTTTGTGTAATGAAGGGAATGTAACGAATGATGCAACGCTCATCCTCTGCGTCTTCTTTTGTATTCATTTTTAAATGGTTTGCCCGCTGGTTGTAAACAACAACTACGCTCGTACGCTGAAGGGGAAACGAATCATTTCTCGCTTGCCTGAAATAGTCTGTGTGGCGCAGTCCTCTAAACAAATAAAACAAGAGGTAAAAATTCATCAGTAAAAGCTAACAATTTGCTGCCGTTAAGTACTTGAAGGCTACGCCGTTTGTTTTCGCTGAACTCGTGGGCCAGATGGTGGGCTCGTGATAGTCAGGACATTGGGGTCCACTAGCAATTTTGCCTTTTTCACAGTGCATTAGAGCTCCTCGTTCGGCCTCCTTCTATTTTTTCCGCGATTCATAGATTGCTTGAACTGGAACAGTTCATCAAAACCGGTCCACAGTTTCCGTAGTGCAAACATAATCAACGGTTCGAACGCAAACCTTATGCGGTCCCAGTACCATTTGACTGTTTTGCGTTTCATGCCACCCGACAGAATCCAAAGCAATCAGGCAATTTTTTCGTGTGAAGTTTCTCTCTCTAACTCGAATAAATAATACTGATAACTTTTGTCCCTATCATGCGTAACGATTTTCGAGACAAACAGATCTACCTATATATGTGTAAGGTTATCGTAAAGCTGTAGGTACGTATCTTGCTGCCTGCCAATACATAAGTTTGCCCGAGCGCGCGAGCTCAGTCGACAGCGACAACGGCTAGTTAATATAAAGAGCATACTATCCAGCTGAAGTGGTTGATTGCTTCTGACGGTTCCCTAGCGATGATGTCTGAGTCGAGAGGACATCTGCTGAGCATCAGAGGTTTGCTGTCGTTCATATTGCTACTGCCGTTTTGCTAGTCACACAGTCCACACCGTAGGCCTCCATGCTAGACGCTCTGCGTACGGCCGATTCTTCGTCGAGCCCGTGTTCAGCAGCTCTTCCGTGTGATAGTATATAGGTGTATTCGTCTGAGTACGCTACGTCTGTGGGGACACTGAGGCGGCTGGGCCTTGCGCCGAATGTACGTAACCACTGCAGCCGAAGAAATAGTCGTGCGACAATAATAGCCACCTTTTTTCCTATGAAGCGTACAGTTAAATATGTATGTATAAGACTATAGGACCCTCAAGAACAATTGCCAGCTAGGTCACCCTTTTTCAGCGGTTCTGCATGTCATAGCTTACCATAGGAAACGATACAGCAGCGAGCTGATATGTGTTCCACTCAGTATATATGTGTGTCTCTGTGATTCAGCGGTTGTGCATCTGCGTGCGCGTATGTGCATGTGTGTGTCCGAGTGTAGGACAAGCTGGCACAAGCACAAGCACAAAATGTTCGGAGGCTGTTGTTGTAGACGGCGACAACTGTGTTCGTAGTGTGATGCTATTTACTGCCGAGTCGCAAGAAGAATACCAGCAGGAAGAGCAGTTACAGCCACGGCAGCAGCAGCTGCAGGAATGTCTCGGTCAGATGGACCAGGAAGTACTCGGGCTCACTCATCGTCCAACGGTCGAGATCGGAAGTGAACCCGACCAATGAAAGCCGATTGAGTGCAGACGCCAGCAGACCTAAACAACAACAGCAGCAGTCGCCGCAGCAATACAACGACAACAGCACAAGGTCAAAGTAATCCAGAAAGAACGGGAGTCATCTGCTCGAAACGCAGCAGCAGAAGCATTAGCTACATGCCGCGGCACACTATCAGGCCTGATAGTTCAATATTTAGTCGAGGCTGTTTCTTAGCTAGCTACGACGAGTAACCTAACTCAGGCCAAATACTCTTCACCTCAATGGCGATGGCTATGACGATCACACCGCCGCCAACACCGACAACAGCGGCGGCGATGGCACAACAACTGGCACTTTATCACTCCTTATGACCGTAGTCATTTTGATGGTGCTGCCGCGACCACTCTATCCGCTTCTTTTCGTGCCTATTATCCACGGCGGTGTGTGTTGCGCGACTACCTGAAAATCACCCTAAGGTTGATTTCGAATTGCTAGTTCTGCCGGGGACGCACCAAGTCCACTAAGAAGTGTTGTCGGGCGGCCCCGAGTGGTGTATTTCTAAATCGGCGGCAGGTTCGAACGCGCATTTATCTGTCAATTCGTCCGATATCTGCTCGCCGCTGTGGCTGTGAATGTACGCGCTTGTCCCTGTGTGCGCGTGTTACTAGATGACAGCCGACACGTGCCGCCTGGTGACCTATCGATGTTGATGGCCGATAGCCGATGTTACGGCGTAAAACCGAAGGCTACTTGTTCAAGGCATGTCGCTAGCGCCCGCACGAGCGAACTGACGCTGCAGTCGAGAGATCGACGACTGCGACAGTCCAATCTGGCAGAAGGCAGGCAGAAAAGTGGGCTGATGACGGTGATTGTCGATAGAAAAAGACGCAAAGTAGAGAATGAAAGATAGAAAACGACAATAGAGGGCACGCGCTACGAATGGCTGCTGTCGCCGCCGCTGCACCCAGCGACAATATGGATGCCTTTCTTTGCATATATAGAAAAAGCTAGATATTTGTATATAGATCTTCAAGACCACATGCCGTCTTTACCGTCTCGTCGTTGCCCTGCTGCTGTCTACAATTGGGCCAATACGACGAGAATTGTGCTATACGCAGATCTCAGGTCATATGGCTAACTTCCGCTTTGATTTTCATCTCGCTAAGAAGTTGGCCTAGCTAGCAAACGGCGTCATCAATGCATCGTCATTGAATGCCACCTACCTAGAATAATCGCGTAATCGTCACAACTTCTTCTGCTAGAGATACAGTTGTGCTGCGAGAGCAGAAGCAGCAGTAGCGATTCCCCGGGTGAGTAAGTCGTTGGCCTAACCATACCTTAGTGAACAGTTAATGCCTGCCTGCCTGCCTGTGTTAAAGTTTACAGAAGTTTATTTCATTAAGAAATTTCGTCCTCTTTATTCACCCCTATGTAAACTAAAGCGTTGCAACGAAGCTTACTACCAGCAATGAGCTTCTCTAGTGGTCCCTGTCATGAACGATGTTCCTAAACTTCCCATTTTGTCGGCCTTATCCATTGGTCGCACTTTACATATATGCATTACTACTGAGCGAGCGTTCGTGCGCTTACCGACCATGTGCATACAGCCAGCTATGAGTTCCTTTCAGGGACGATCCGTGGCGTCAGTAGTAGGAGTAGTCAATCTAATTAGTGGCACCATTGCTCTGCAAAGCATTACTCCCCATCTACTAACGGTGAGTGATGCGCCGCTGGCAGACGATCAGGATACGATGGTATGTCGCATCCCGATCATCTGTCGATGGAGACAAGGGATCTTCGTGGAGACCGGTGAGATTGTCGACTGTGGAGAACTGTTGAGGCACTCACTCTGTTACGAGAGAACGAACGACAGAATGAAGGAGAGAGAGAGAGAGAGAGAGAGAAAAGACGGAGTTCGAATGGCGCTACCGGTCCTAGCATACAAATATGTTATATAGCACTATCGACCTCGACACGTTGGAACGACACTTCGTTCGTTTGGGTGTTCAAACTCGGACTCTCTTTCACACACAGACTATACATGCACGAGCTCTCACAAACATCAGAGACAAGCTGACAGCGCTGGCTGTACTGTCGATTTCGCTCTCTGCCGCAGCAATGGCGTTCGTTGTGGGGGATGCGGTGAGAGAACAGCAGATCTCACAGATGTTGTCGCATCTGCTGTGCCGCATTTACAGAGGAACGAACGCATGCATGGCGAAAGGCCCCGCCGAATGCCGAATCAGTCAGTCACTCACTCACTACTACTACTGATTGCTCCCAGCATCACCATCACCACCGTCACCGCCGAATACCTCTTGAACTACGGCAAAGCAGCAGTAGCAGCAACTGTCTAAGAGAGAGCTGGAGTATTGGTCCTCTTCTATCGCTACTAGGACGATTGCTACCGCCAGTAAGGCCGCTCCTTGAAGAACATCCCGATACGAACAGAGTGGCCTAGTCATGACTAGCCAGCCAGTTGAAAGCGCTAGCTGGCCACCCGCCCGGCCTGCCAGCCCCTTCCGCCTGGCCGCTGGGCCACCCGAGCCTTTCTTTCATTCAGGTACTTGGCTGTATCGCTCTGCTTGGTGCAGTGCAGTCTCGTCGTGTAGCAGAGCACGATTGGCTGCTCAGGCTGTCGGTTTGTCTCCCCTTTCCTCGCTCGTTCTGTCACTAATGCTGAATCAAGCAACTGCCGCTCGAGAAGGACTAGCCCATATGGCCCCAGAAGGACCGCTCCGATAATACCGCAACAGTACCATGCTGTTGTGTTAGCGGCAAGCAGAAGAGGCAATAGAATGAATAAAGGGTGAGCACGCATTTTGTAAGCCTGCCATGCAACCCTAGCCAACCAGTACCAATAGGTCGGTTCCGTACAGTGTCGCACTACGCTCACCACTGTTGCCTCTGCAGCCGCAATTGGCTTATTCTATCTCTACACGTACCTCTATGACTGCTGTTACTATCGACATCTTTCACACAGGCATATGTCATTTCCGGCCCGAGCAATACCGTGTGCCACGAAGTAACTCAGTACATCTCCTCAGGCGGTTCCACCATTTCGGTTTATGTGCCTCATCCTGAAATCGGCCCGTTTCCAAGTTCGTGCGTCACAGCAGGGCGCTTTTTGCTTTCTTTGAACGTCAGCCGCGGCGGACGCAACTCTGGTGGCGGCGGTGGCAGTGGCGCCGGCTATACCAACGACAGCGGTCACACGACATCTGTCCTCCTGGAAAACGATGTCTGTCAAGTAGTCCGCCTGCCTGCCTGCCAGTCTATCTAATTTAACCGCTGTGAATTTCGCTGTGAAACACTTGAGTCGACTTTCTTGCAGCCGTGAAATGTCGATCTGACCAAATGAGCTTGTCAAGAGACTGATCAACGACGGAAGGGCGGTACATTGTGGCAGGTAAAGTCAGAGGCAGGAGGAGTGTCGTCCTCGAACAGGACGCGATTCAATGGCTGTTCACATAGCTAGCTTTTCGTTGCTTTTCCTCTACGAAATTTGAACGAAAATATCAAACGAATGAACCGATGCTTCTACGAAATCGTCCCTTTTGTATGCTGTGTCTGAATAGCTTATCCTGCTATATTAAAAAAGGTTTGGCCGTTTAACCATAATTATTACCTGTCCATATTTAGCTTTTTTACCAAGCTTTGACTCTGTTGGCAGCTAATCGCTGACTTGACGTTCAGCTATCCATATCGATACGCTGCAACTTTGTAAATCACCAATGTATCAGCGAGATATAAAGCTAAACGCTGGAATACAAGTGGGATTGATCATTCGACCGGCTTGCCCGGCATAAAGTATCCATGTATGTGATTGATTCTCCTCCAGGAACGGACTCTTGCTAAGTAAACCTGTTAGCTTAATGGTGTTTAATGAACTCAAAGACCAAACATTATCGGCTACTTGTCGATGGATCGCAGGCCGGCTTGAACAGAGAAACTTTGCACAAGTTCTAAGGTTTCGTCTAAGCGCTTGCTCCCTCAAGCCAATGAATGAAGCTGGTCAGACAATATTTGACCTCACGCTGCCCTCGGTCGCCAGTTGCCCATTGATCGGCCGATAAATGATTGTATGACGCGGTCGAAACCGAGAATTTGCTCCGGACAATGCTGACTGGCGATGCGCTGTCCTCCTACTACTAATATAACTCGAGTTTTGCCGTCTTTTATGCTGCCACCCTGACGTTACCGGTACTTCCAGGTAGGAGTCGCTTGTAACGATACGAAACAGCGCAACGTTAAGTCTGCAGGCCGAAATAGACCAGAGAGTAGCTACCCCCTGGCGATATCCTTCTCGTGTCCGCTTAAACAGACAGACAGGCAGATACAACGACAGGCCAAAGCCAAGGTGTGTGCGCGACTGGTCGGCGCCACAGAAAAATCCTGGTGTTCCTTCATTGTTGTTGTTGTTATAACTGCCGTTCTTGCTGCTGCTCTTGTTGAGCTTTTGCTACTATGGATTTGTATGTAGACTTCTACTTTAAGCGCACTCGGGTTCAGCGACAACGCCGCTCAGGTGGTCTCTTTGAAGCTGCCGGCGGCGCCTTCTTGCCGACCGTTCATCGAACCGCTGCTGTGTGGTCGAACTGCGCTAAATGGATAGACGGAACCAACGGCACCCGCAACAGCATCAGAAGATCTGAAGACCTGAACAACCTAACGCCCTAGTTTGATTCACTAGGTAAGCTATCGGCGCTACTGCCAATGCCAAACCATCAAATTCGGAGGCATCTCAGAAGAACAGGTCCTATCGAACGAACACAAAAGCTATCTAGCAAACTAAATCTAGTAAACCGAAACGAGCTAGATGCTCGAAAACGATTCTAATTACTTCATTCAAACGAGTATGTATGCAAAACAAGTATGAAAACAATTGACTGGAGCTGTCTCGTACAATTTTCACGCTTTTGTCAGCTATGGAAAAAGGACTTAATTCATATGGCATCGTATCAAGTTGGCCATTGCGCGCTGCGCGACATGCGCATATGCAGCACGGAGTGTGTGTCAACATTGCCGGTGTCAACATTATATTCTATCAAGCTCCGAATAGAAAATGGACGGTTCGCTGTTATCATAGCGTCTTGTACAGGGTTGAAGACTATATTTTCGTAGTGCCATACGTCACGGGACAACCGCAGCGAAGTAATTACATGAATGTGGGCAGTAGAGCGCCGGCTCGCTGGATCAAGTCGGCGGTCTAAACCACAATCGCGGGATGAAGATCCTATCGAAGTGAAGAGAGCGGACTAAGCCTAGGCCAAACGTCAGCCATCAATGTCTGGCCTGCGAACAATTGGCAGCTGGCACTGGAATGCGGACCCTGAACTCTTCAACTCGTCTTCGCTCTTTTGCTACAGTTGAAGCTGCCGTCGCCGTCGCCGTCGCCGCCGCCCGCGCTGTTCAAAGCACCACACACCGGCCATTATAGTGACGCGGAACCGTCCGTTCTCTGCCGTTACTGCTATCATACGCCACCTACGAAGGCCCGTCGAACAGCCGAACGAACGCAGACAACTTCTGTCCGAAATTCTGACAACGCGTGAGGGCAACAGCGACAACGACCAGGCCCGACCAGCGGCAGCAATAACAACAACAACGAGATGAAGACCCCCTTCCTTCTCGACATATGGTAGATCTGTAGATGGTCGAAACGGAAAATTAGGGCGACGACGCCGGCATCGGTGTCGGCAACGCCAACTCACTGTATGTCAGGAAGGAAATATTCATCTTTCAAGATCGGCTACAGCGTTAGGCAACATCGTTGCTAGATATTAATCCAATACGAATTAAATCTTTGTAATGAGAATATGTACGCGCATGCGCAAAAAAAAATCGTTCCGACTTGAACTAGCGGCAACAGCTGAACGACGTTCACAGGCCGTACGGTTGCTGTTATTAGCATGTATACTATTGTTTGTTACACCTGTGGTTACTAAGTTTATTGCGGTTACTGTCATCTTAGCAGATATTCCCATATAACACAGGGCGCAAGAATGCTAGGCCGTCGCAGAGGCGGCTTGGTGTATGATAGTGGCTAACCTAAAGCCACGCATTTAGCTGTAACTTTACCTTAATAGACGACGATTCAAACAGTGTATTTGGGACATGTTAGTTGTTGGTACGATTGATTAGACGTAGTAGCTATTTGTCCGCCTGCTTCATCGCTTGCCCTATTTGGCTGTCCTGTGTAGGCCGACAGGATATCTTAGGCAAACGCTACGACTGTTAATTGACGTACGCAACGCAACATCCCCTTCCTTCCCCGACGAATGAGACCCAAGTGACGACGTCTGCTGCTCGGCGTTGTACTGCACTGCCGATAGTGTCCCCTCTGTTTCTGCTGTCACCGTCGCTGTTACGACCTTTCAAAGGACCAGCACTCGTATGGCCTCCGTACGTGACGATCATAACAAGCTCGCCTACGCCATTCCGAGACCGGCTGAAGCTTTCGAGCGCATTTTTCGCTGTTCCTCCTGACCAACTGGCGTTCAAAATTTACTCAATAGTTCTGTCAGGCCTGTTTTAGCCTAGCTAGGCCAACACAACGGGGTCTGAACTTCGGCGACAGCTGAAGGCATCGCCGATAGCCACAGCTGCGCCCGCTGATGGACTCGCCCGCGCGGAATCGTGGAGTCGTGCAGCCGCACTCATCGTCGTTACAGCTGCTGCTGTCGAACCGGTAGGCACTCTATTGAACACGTGCGTTGTGGGTAGCTAATGCTAGGCATCAACAACTAGAAGAGCAGCGGCGCCCGCAACAGCAGCATCAACGGTACAGATAGAACCAAACCGAACCCCGCTGGCGCTTTGAGATGGTGGGAAAGAGAAGTCACCAGCAGGAGCTTTACCCCGAGAAGAAAAGAGAGCAACGTTCCGCGCGTTCAGAGGTGGCGCTTCGCTCAGTCGCCCGAGCTGGCAGAGACCGGCTGGCCTATATAAGGACGGTCTGAGCAGCACCACCTCAGTCTGTGTCTGTCTCAATTAGAAAATGTGCTAATTTTGCGGCACCCAACGACAACTCGAAACAACGAAAAATCCTGCCTGTCTTTACTAACGCTTACAACCGCCTGTAGAGCTAGTCTACGAACCGCTTTGCCTGGTTTTTGTTACGTTTGACAGAAGAAGAATCATAACGATGATTTGCCAAGTGTCGTCCGAGATGATAGTTCGCGAGATGGAGCAACTAGCGCTTGCGACGTCGCCCCGCAAAGCTCCAACCTGTGAAGAACAGCTCGGTGAAGAATACTTCCTCAGTCAACTGCTCCGCCTTCTACCAGCGGATCTCCAGGACCAGGGGGCGAGCACGCTTGACGTGTTGCAAGGCGCCATTGACTACATCAACGCGTTGAACAGCGTGCTTGGAGACAAATGAACATAACCATAACAGTTCTCTACCGCAATGTTCTTCATTTTACCTACCACAACGACAACTCCGGACTAGCAGCGAGTGCTCACTTGATCTGCTGACATCCGTGAGTAGCGTGTGTTTCGTCGGTCGCAAAAGTGCTTTCGAATACGAAAACAAGGGGCAGAAATTACCTCCGAACATCGCCATGAAGGTAAATGGATCTTACTCGCATTTTCGTCATGCTTTTGGTGGGTGATACTCAAAGCGCAAGCAGCATTTCACCTAGACGCAACTGTTCCTGCAACAGCGCTTTGTTGCCGTCAAACGACGACGCTTCGACGCCAGAAGACACCTTGAACCTGAGGACAGCCAACAAGCTTCCGAAGAATCCTGATTTCAGTAACTTCTAATAAACTCGAACAACAATTACTGACTACATGAGTATGTTTTCATTTCGTACAGTGATTATAGGTAATGATGTGAAGTTCTATAATGGGTGCCAATCATGTGCTTCTTATTCCTAATAATTAGTCGACGTCCAGTCCATTATCAAATTTAATTGCTCAGACGGGTTAGATAGTGTATGTAAGGTTAGTATGTGGCAGGCCAACGTACGTATGTGTATAAGTGTATAAGAATTCAGCAAGTACTTAGTTTTATATAGTAACAACGTACGTATCCGTACAAGCAAACGTAGGAAATCGTCAGAGACATCACAGAATCGACAAAGAGGAAAGTGCCGCTAAATGCTCAGTCAGCTAACCGTACTATTGGCTGCATACATGACACGGACATCCTGGCCATAAAACCCAATTCAATACAAAATGTACCCAAGCAGATTAAACAGTGTCTTGGATGGAACCTTTTTAGTGTTCCGTGTACCAAGCAAAGCCCAATGCTAACCGTCATTCATTAGGCAGAAGTGGGCCTCTTTCAAGCGAATTAATTAGGTAGAAAAAATAATTGGCGGTCACCTCCTTTAGGATTTCTCGACTTAAACAGAGATTTGCTATTCTGATCACAGACATTTGCCTCTTCTAGTTTATCTAAACTTATGCTCGTTTTTTTGTTATTTCTAGAAACAGGCGTCGTACTTTAGCTCCGCTGTAGTTTTTAAAATTTTCCTCTTTCACGATGAATTTTGAATGTTGCTCAACGTCAGCGGTCAACTTGTTTCAGACGTTTTTTTGCGTCACGGTTGTTGTTCCTTTAATCTTCCATTCGTCAGAATATTTTATAGATCAGCTGTTTCTTCTACCGCTGGGATCGAGTTAGATTGACCGTTATTAATCAGATCTGTGGAAGTCGATGCATAACGTCGTTCTCATCAGTGACATTTAAATTTTGAGTCCTATTTTGTGAAGAAATCGATGTGAGATGAAGTAGTTCGAGCAGCTTCAAAGTCGTCAATTTACTGATGGATATATTCGTGTGTTGTTTGAGCCTTTAGAATAGTATCATTTTGGAAAGATTGTACATAGGAATATTAAGGCCATAAAAGAAGCACCTAAAACGATGGTAACGACTAGAACGCTAGACTGTCAACAGACTTTTGAAGATTACAGAGATTTTTCCTTTTGCTACACTATAATATCCTATTATAGAGCTCACTCTGTGGCTAGTCTACGTGCCATTATTGAACAGCGCGTGAGCTCTCACATAAACTAAAAACCTACATTTGTCAAGCCTGCAAACGAAACTTGGCCTTGCATCAAGTTCTACCTTAAGTGAAGTTATTCTAATATCACTTTATCGATTTTCAATCATGGCTGTGATTTGGCATGGTTTCAACGTTCTCCAGCAATACATGGTACGCATCCCTGTTCGCGACACGTACGTGCACCGATTCGAGAGTAGAGCTATGACATCTTTGTTTCTAAACTGGCTTTGTGTCTTTTATCCACTAGTATATGTTGAATTAAGTTGTTTATCAGGAGTGATAGTGCACTGATCATCGTCAGACAACGAATGGAGCCCTTTTTCAAAATGCGAACTTGGTCACCCAAGTCATAATCCGCATCGTCCTTATCTCTTACGTTATTCCACTGCTTTTCATCTTATTAAGTATCGATTAGATCTGGTTGCACAGACAGATTGCCCTCCACACCGATTCTCCATGTTCACAATGTGCCATCGGCGACGATATACAGATTAGTTTTGTTTTATTGAGACGTCCGTTATAGATATGACGATCATTTCTCACTGCGCGGATTAAGAACTGTTAGATAAGAATTAAAACTGCGCGGGTATAGTCTCAAAAGTAAGTAGCAATAATAATAAATGGTATTATTATAAGAGGCACGGCGTTGCTCATGACAGTATGTATAACGACAGGAATTGTAGTCTACTATCACATGAACGACACAAAGATACACGCGCATGTTTAATTAGAAAGATCTTTTCGGCGGAAAATAATCACCATTTAGCTTTACAAGAGCCAATCAACTCAAAATGTAGGTCCCTTATGACGGCAACTGCGAAGTCGGCGGACACTCAGGATTCTCACGGCCATATTCCTATTAGCGAACATTTTTATGGACTGTCTTTGTTACATGTTCGATTCTGCTATTTGCCATGTTTCCCCACGGCCACCAACCGTAACAAGTGCCGCCAATAGTCTTCAACAGCAACAACAACAACTATGAACTAAGCATACGACCATCACGCGCATCCAGAGCCCTAAGGACCACGATGAAGAACTGTGCTGTCTTCATCATGTATCAATATGTTGCCAGATCATAATCATACAGTGGCTATTGCTTCTCCACCCGCTAGTGTAATGCGTATCCATATATATAGTGGTTATAGGTAAAATCACCGTGTTTTGCTCATGTAATAGGCCAATTTCTTTCAACAGTGAGTAGTTTTAAAAAAATAGTTCGGCAATTTCTCTTGTGACAAACCTTTTTCCTTAATCCCCAGTCGCTGCTTCCTTGGCGTTTCGCTGGACACACCGTACCAGGGCGTACGAGTAAAGAGAATCTTGCCGCTGTGTCCCTCACTGCTCGGTAAGTTGAATTGTAATAACAGGGCACCACGCACCGGTAGACCGTGCAACAGCCTGTGGTAGTGAGGCCTACGGCGATGACGACAATAGGCAGCTCGAGAACGGCATGCCTCAGCTGAATTAAGTGAACCGCGTAAAAGTGCGTCCCAAATCGCAGACGATCCAGCCGAAAACTTAAGACATCGGGGGGGTGGGAAAAAGGGGTGTAGGTCTTTTTCCGTCCATGCCGAAGACTGCCTCGCGTGAATGCGTACCGCCACCGCAATGGCGAAACGCAGTTAGGAGATTGCAGTGAAGGCACTCAATATAAGAAAGGACAACAACGAGTCGAGTAGAAGGCCAGCAAGTGCCGCCGTTGCCACTCCGCAGCGTTGGGTCCGCAGCGTGACAGCAGCTCAGCATAAGCTCCGTTTGGCTGCACTGCAATCGCCGCTAGTCTCTCAGCTGATCGAAGATTGCCGTAGCTATTGCGATGGCTGACGTTGTTACCGCTGCGAAAATGGCGTAAATAAAGTCAGATAGAGGCTTTCCTCGATGGTTCTCACGCTCTTTTTGTTTACAGCGTTCGTGATGATGCTTTTACTGATGTCGTTTGGCCATACCCGATGTTCGCTGCCGGTGTGAGTTGACTCACAGCTGTGGAATGCAGAGTCGGTGCGCTGTCTACCTGCCGCAGTGGCCACTGTGGCGGCAGAGTACGATTTGACGGTTTTCGTCGTGCGAAAATTTTTCCCTACCGCAAGTAGCTTGACGCTCCCGGCCAGCGCGGCTGGCTTCAACGATGCTTGAGGCTTGACAACGACCGCAATGACAACAAGAGGAGCTGCAGCAATCCAGCCGGCTGAGACTTTGACGACAACATTCCTTGGCGCAGCAGTGGTGCCTTCCCGCACACCTGGGCCGGACGCCTAACATGTCCCGCTTACCTTTGGTCGATCCATCCGACGAAGTTATCGCGCTGCCGCCCCGATAACAGGAGCCACAAACGACAGGATCCGAGCGTGGAGCTTTTCCAATGTTTTTTTTTGGCTGTCAGTTCTGCATTTGGCCCTCCGTTCCACGTAGTGGTACACAAGATGGTAAGAAAAGTACCTACACCTAGCTTCGTATCGCCTATCGGAGAATGAGTTAACAGCAACTAGCCGTTGTCGACATACAGAAGTCGACCTAGCTTTGTTGTTTGTTAAACGGTAATGATGCCAAATGAAATTGGCTGCTATGTGGGGTATTATAAATGGTTGCTAGGGGCTGAGCGCAATGATATTTGCGATGAGAAGTCTGCATGAAACTCGCACTTGCACGTAGAGACACGCACGCACGCACGCACGCACACACACTTATGCGTACGATAAATATATATACAAACGTGTCTTTGTGTGTATTGGAATAACGAATTCCGGTCTAAGGTCGACAAGTATAGCGATAATATTAACGTAAACTCTGTGACAGATCGTGGACTATTAAGCGTAAGAGGGCGATGGCGCTTTGACAGCGTTCTCGTCATGGTTAGCGCACCCGTTTTGACTGAAAGCTGACAGTGTTTGGGTGACAACAATAACGACGGATCGTCCAGAATCATGAAACAAAAACGGTGCTACCGTTTCTAACCTTGTCAAAAAATGACGTTCAGATATTTCATCGGGCTAACTTCCTCATGAACATCGGCAGAAACCTTATGGAACGATTATCGGCTATGGTATTGTCTTAGCATTATCGTACGTGCAATTTACTGACAACTGTCGACACGCCGACAGCAAATGGAATATGACTAGATTCGCTCGAAATTCTTTACCAAATGGAGGGGCGCCTGTTGTCGATGAATAATTTTCCTTGTGGCAGGGATGCTGTTCCAGTTACGTGTTCTCCATTGCGCTGACAACCGGCCGTCGAAATGAAATGTATCATCTCAACACAGATTAATCTACCAGGTGGGTCCATATTCCTCTTCTCCTATTCGTTATGAAACCCAGGTCATGCAAGCTACATCCATTTATTTTCCTTATGCAACTTAAACGCAACGGCCATTTTCCTCTCCATTATCCCTATTCAAACGAGAGAAAAACATTTGGGTAATACATTGTTACGAAACGACGATGTCCATTTTAAGGCGACCCAGGACTCTTACTCGATTACTTTCACTGAAGGATAACACAGTCTCCTCCCTAGCCCATTCAGCTAGACGGGTCCCACGCGGACTGTACCATATAGTGGCCACGAGCAAATTGTTCGGGGTTGCTTCCTCGGGTAGGTTAACATGAAACAAAAACGTCTGATAATCATCGAGTCTCTTACATCACTGAGGGAAACCCTATATTTCTTAACGGCGACGCGAAATTTTCTGCCTTCTGCGGGAGAATCCAGTTAAGCTTTGTGGGTATTCTGCAGAGCCGAATGCCCATTCTTTTGATGTAACTCATACCGGTAGAGACAAATAGAAGAAGCTGGTCCCTCGATCATTATGGCGCGCGCCTAATGGTCTGCTCCGATCAGTACCTTGCGTTTCCTACGCTACTGAACGTTATGTCAGAGACATTTTTTGTCTGAGACATATTCTAAGGCACTGCCGTAGTCGTTCACGTTACTGGACTGGTTTTGTAACGTAACTCTTTGCCGTGTAATCTCGCTTAGCTTCTGTGCGAGGTTTAAAGATGTACGTAACAATAAATTATCGTAGATAACTAAGTCCGCTGTACTCGTGGTTGTAGCATAGCCACTTATAGTTTCTGTGGGAGCACGCCTGGGAGTTGGAATTACCGGTCAGGTGTTGTTCGTACCCGTCTTCCTCTGGGCTGAGTCTGCTCACTCACAGGCGGGTGACGTTTTCTTGATACTTTTCACTGCCCCGCTGTTCAAGCCATACGGCAAGGACGCTGGACCGTGCTTCCTCAGGAAGACCGCGCCAAAGGCCTTGCGGCTGGGAGAATCGAACAAGAAGCCTACCACTAATGTACGCTTTTTGTCGTATATCGTAGAATAGAAACTACCTACTAACGTAGCCGGCCACAGACAGGAGCTGCAATGCACAACGTCGCAGTATCGTACTAGGGCTGCGCGCTACGTCGGTTCCTGGCCAAAATCTACTCCAGTGGGCGCGACTCAGTCAATGACTTCGTACCGCCAACCAGTTCATCGCTGCGACTTTCGATAGGCTGCTGCACATGTCGTTGTTCAAATGAAGGACCAGTAAATTCTCATGTGCACTGAAGCGACTAACTGGGCCTACCTTTTGGACGCATTCACCGGCACGATCAGCTAACCCGTCCTTCCTCAAGCGGAGGAAGTGACTCCCATATCTGATGGACGCCAATACTTTTACCATCTCTACTACTAGTAGTACGACCACGATACGCTAGTACCCACAAATATTTTCATGCCATTCACCGCATTGTACGGTTTCTGTCGCTGGAAACAGTGAGCGCCTCAGGCTGCCCATCAGTCGTCCTAGCCCACCACCCACAATCGTTTAGGCTCTGCATATGATCTGCTACTAAACGAAATAATATCGGGTCAAACGACACCAAGCGATCGTGTGTAAAAGCCATTATTCTATCATCATAGAGATCTATTCTATAACTATCATAGGAAGAAATAGTTCTAGATAAACACCGATTTCCCTTTACCTGTTGGGTGCTTCGTATTAGTGTGACAGTTGTTAGTAATGGGCGAAATAATTATTCCTTCTTCACTAAATAGTTGCGTGTATCATTATTTATCAATTTTTGCCTATGTTCATGGTACCGCGTACACTCTACCTATTAAGGTAGGGTGGAAAAGAGAAGAGGTTCCTATGTTTGACATATTGCACAAGGCTTCTATGAACACCGCAGCCTGAAATAACACTGGACCGCAAGCAACGGGCAAGCATTCGATCCTTATCAAGAGAAGATATTAAAGAAACCCTGAAGGCATTTTGTTGAGCGATCCAATCGAAATCAGACGGATAGAACGAGCCATACACGAGCAATTTGGCAGCCATCCCCTAAAATCCAATACGGCTAGCAATTAATGGTAAATACCAAAGCGTAGTTTGATTGGCTGTACGAACAGTGATCGAAAACGCCAGTCGATACGTCTAGAATGCAATACTGCTCGTACAAGAATACAGAAGTTCTTTCGTTTTAGGGACTGATGATGTGAGCGACATAGAAGTTTACATGGCTCAGTACATTTAACGAGAACAGGACGTGTCCAGCTTTCGTATGAGAGATCCGTGCTATTAGATACTGATCTGAACTATAATAGCACATTTAGCAGATACGCGAGCGAAACGAAGAAAACAGCTTCTTGATAGGCTTCAAACTCTTCAGCGATGTCCTGAAATTTCAGCTTTGACTGATCACCCTTCAAGGAGCGAAAATATTGGACGTCCAGATTGTTACGTAGTACTTGGTACGAAACATTTATGCGTAGTGATCTTTGAAAATACTGGCCAAACGTACCATTGTGAGGAACACAGTTATCTCGCCATTATAAACAAAAAAATACAGTTATTAATTGAAAATTGAGAATTTTCACTTCACAAGAAATACTTGTGTAGAAAATAGTTTAGTCAATGTCTGATAATACTTTAGGATTTATAAGCGGTAACTAGATTTATTTTGATTACTGATAGAAGACGTAGTAAACAATCGTTTGCTTTGACCAGGAGATTTCTATAAAAATAAAAGTTTTCTAACTCGTCCGAACGTTTTCCGGTAAAAAATATAGTACTTAAAGGCGTATTTTTTAGAAAATGCAAACCTGGTGAAAGCAAAATCTCTACGAAATTAATTCCGTTATCAATTCAAGATACTCGTACATGCTTTGACTTTCAAAATGCTATCTTTTCCACGGCATTCACCATACAGAAAATACAGAGGATAACTCTGTTAAACTATTAGTTTTATTGTGATATCTGCGCCGAAAAGAAAAACTTCTGAGAAAGTTCAGCAAATCTTTAAACATTGGTACGGAAGCACTGGCTACCGTGCAAACAGACAACTTTCGACCTTTGAACCTGTCGAGAAATGAGAAGTGGCGTGCGAGATTAATAATTACTGAATATCGTGCTTTTAACTTATTTGTCATGGTGTCTATATAGTTATTTTAGTATCAGTAGAAATGAAATGAAATGCCGTACAAATCAAAAGTCCGTTTGAATTTTCCAATACCGTGCGTGTTTATGCCGGTGTACGCCAACGCAAGATTTGACGGTCCCGATCAAAGGGAGTTTATCCCTTTCATAAACACAAAAATCGAGAACGATGCATTGTTCTACAGCTGCTTCCCTTTGTATCTATTGGCGAAGTGCAAAGAATAAAAGTGATTTTGTTACTTTCACCCTTCCTCTGCAAGAGTCATTTTCACAAATATGCAGACCCAACAAATGGTTATACTTTTAAAGCTGGCTAGCTTCTAATCCTCTGAGCCCAAATAGCACCTGAATTGAGTTATGTCGTATGGCGGCGATCCTTCTAGAGAAACACGTTTTCGAAGTAATGCAAGCGGCGGCGGCGGCGGCGGCGGCGGCGGCGGCGGTGGCGGCTAATCGCTCGGACGGAGTGGTTTTTTCAGATTTGTACTGGGCGAGTGATACAGCCGAAGCAAAGATGCTACATTGCAAAGATCTCCCATCCATATTGCTATCTGCATCGTGGACTGACTCGCACCAAGTGAGAATAACTCAGCGGATGCGAAACAAAAAATCAACTGAGGATAACAACTTCATCGAAAATCATCTCCCGCCCCCATCGCCATATTGGATTGCCGTTCTCTTGTCCAGGCGGCGATCGAAACACACCTGAAAGGGGCTTACCGGTCTGGTCTCAACGATGCCTCCGGGCTTAACACCTCCAAAGACGCTGCAGGGCCGCTCTCTCCAGACACGCTGGCGACGCTGGCCGTGCTCGTCGCTAGCTTCGCGTGCGCTTCCGCGAAACGTTGCCCATTACCTTTTCGTCGCCTTCGCAACGCCTCGCATCAAAAGCGCACACTGTATAGTAGCATTTGGATGGATATGATCTCTCGCTGTCTATAGCAAGATCTCGCTGAGGATCTGCTTTGTTTGCACTAATATGAATAGGTGAACCGACAACTATGGTCGCCTTCCCGCCTATTTGGCTGGATAACCGGTGACGTTAAACAGCTGAGTTTAGAGCTACTGGTGCTCAGAAAGGTCCTCTCTCAGAGCACAATGGGCAAGAAACAACGAGGGCTTCTAAGCCCTCAAGCCCCCACGCGAGCACCGCTTGGACATAACTGCTCATGTTACAGACAGACAGAGAGAGAATCTAAATTGGTCTGAATTGCTTGCTTCAGCAAAGCTACCTCCGAAAGAAACAACCATTAAGACATTCAGTTACCTGAGCACTCCACACGTATCGCGATTGCTGGCTGTTCGAGCAGTGGAATACACCCGACTGAATTCAGAGAAGTCAGGTTGGCGGCGCCAGCCGTCTCCTAGTGCACCTGGGCATGCAAGCACGATCCATAAGCACATCACGACGCGTGGAAAAAGAAGACAAGCTGTTGTTAACGCCAGTGACTAATGTTACGTTAGTTAGTGGTGATGCGAAGTATAGTTTGCTTTGCTGGATGCCGGTCGATCGCAAAAAGCTTCCAAGGAGAGACCTTTACTGCCTCTATTCTGGAAATACTGCTGCCACTCATGCCAGCTTCAATGACGCTTTCGAGCCATTTTTGTTTATATTTGGCATCATAATTCATCTCCTACAAAAGATTTGATATATTGTAGATTCTGCATTGTATATATAGTGCGATGTCTAAACGCGGAATGTTTTGTTTCTAAAACTGCATTTAAATAAAAACAGATATTTTAATGATTTTTTTCATCCGTACACCCGTTGCAGGGCCGCCCGAATAAGCTACGTACAAACAACTTCAACGAAATTGACTTTTGGACCGATAGCAGACCAAAACTACTAGAAATGCAAGAAATTACTGCAAGAATGCCCAAAGGTCGCAAACACCTGAGCGCTGTATCTCATTTGGGTCACCTTTCATCTGATTAATATTCTCCCTTCAAGGTAGCCATCATTTTCTATATAAAAAGAAAAAACTCACTAATGCTTGCCTGAATTTAGACACCGCATCCTATATGAACCCATGCTTGGACATTACCTCTGAATAGTAATATGGCAACGGCAAAGGCTTTTCCATGCCAGTGATTAAAAATGAAGCAATTTGTTAATCACTGGTGGAAAATGCTGGCTAAATGAAAAAAATCAATTGTTTGACCGCGTACGCATATGCCAACCTTCGTAATGGGGCAAACAGTACCAGTTAAGGTATTGGGAGCCTTCATCAGTACATCTGGGTGCTCACAGTTTACTCAATGACCAAACTCAGATTCGTTTAAAGGGTTTTCCTGCATCCTTCGACTTTGTGATTTAGATATTACTCAGAGCAATTAATTGACTGCAGTAACATCAGACGGACTTGTCGGCACGACTAAATACATTCAGAACTAATGTTTAAAAGTAGCCTCGAACGAAAAAGAGTCATATTAATAACTCTCCTTCATAGTAGTGTACGCTACGTGTTTACTCTATATAATAAAAAACGGATTATGTCACTGTGAAATTTACACGAAATATAGGTGTTTTAGTGACTCCCCAATTAAAATCCAAGATCTCGATTTGCTTTGATCTCAATGCTAAGATCTCGGAAAGAATCTGCTGTAAAGATTAGTTCATCATTGAGAATATAGTATAGGATCCACATTCTAACAACGGCCCACTTTGGAACAGAAATGGCCATATTGTTGTTTGCACACTGCTCTACTATGCAGCTGAGTGGCTTTTAGAAAACTCCTGTCCTTAAGTAGCAGATGTGTGTAGCAGGGTGTGCTCTAATATAATCCGGCTGAATTCTATGCTTGTTTTTGGGGACAAGATCGGTGGAATATAAGAAGGAAGCACAAAACAAAAGGGGACTGAGGCAGAACCTTTATGGAACGCCAAAATGACCTAATGGGCACTGTCTGAAAGCAGTGAAGCTTCACGCTTTAACTTTAGTGAATCGAAAATCTACTTGGGCTTTACTAAATTGGACAGAAATAGGTCGTCTTTGATCCGGTCAAATGCGTTTGGGAAGTCGAAATGCATTGAATGAAAGGACGTTTTCTTTAGTTCGAGTAAAAGCTAATCGTGAACCATTTCGATTCTTGAGGTACGTATTTACATATTACGCTTGGTGAGGCCGCGTTGCCAAGGAGCAGCTGTTCCCTAAGCAGTTAAAAACATCCATATATTATTTACAAAAAACCCTTTGAATAAAATGCAGGATGGGGTAGGTATCCGGATTGTTCTTATATGATTTCTTGTTTACGGGCCAAGAAAGTTTCGTGAAGATTCAGCTTTGTACAATTTCCAAAAGTAAAGCCTAAATGTCCCGTCAAAACTGCAGGTATTTTCGTGTTTTTGATACAGGAACGTTTCCTTGGTTTTAGACATTGTACATGTACTCAGTTGATGTTAATGTTCGTTATGAAAGCGTATTACTCTAAAAACTTTTATCACCTACCAAAAAAGTGATTCTTCTAGACATATAGAAGCTTCAATGAAGCTTACACCAGGTCAGAGAAGATCTAGTCGTTACTCCGCACATCATCTCGTTTCTGGTACGGCTTTATGTTCACCACTTCTATGTACCTGGGGTAGGTAGACTTCCCTAGATTCAGTCGTGAAATAAATCACTACTCGATTGCTAAAGGTCACCCATATGAAAACTAATTTACATTATTCAATTTATGGAACGTAATTCTTCCTATATAGCTAGGATCTTATTGATGTGTTTTCAAGTTGGGTCTAAGATAGGATAAAAGACAGACACTTGCATTATTCCACCCTTTGTATTCACCCGATTTGGCACCTTGTAGCTCAAAAGATAACTGCAAAGAAATCGAACAGAGCGAAGAAAAAAACAGATCATAGAGCTGAGGTGTATTTCTACAATTAAGCTTAAAAACTGTTTTAGCGATTGGAAAAACGATGGTGTTCTTTCATTCCGTTCATCTATATATATATATATATATATATATATGTATCCTGCATCTACCATCTATCCTGCATATAAGTATTATATCTAAGGGGAACTAATTCGAGTATGAGTTGGATGATTGAGGCCGTTAGTACAAAGCCAAATCCTGGACGATTCTTCGACCTAGTATTACTTTCAGATCCGATTTCTTTTCATTGTAGCAGGCAACCGTGTCGTTAAAGCTGCATATAGTGAACAATATATTTAAAACAATTGAAATTAAGTTGAATCTACAAATTGGAACTGTATTCGATTTTTTATACTGACAAACCGTGCTAAGGATAGCTTACTCATAGATTTATCTCAAGCAAACAAAAAAAAAAAAGACTGACAAGAACCGAAAGATTAATTCTCACGCTTAGTCGTCAGTATGTTTACTTTATCGAAAAAAGGGGGAAGATGTGCTTATGGACACGCGGCCAAGATGGCTATCAGCTGGATAAACCATTCAGATATGACCTCATCTCTGCGAATCCAGATACCACTATCACTAGCATAGCGATTCCTTGCAATATAGTAACAGAACGATACAAGATGAACCTAGTAAGCGCGAGTATAGACTTCTTCCCACGACGAGGATAGCTATGTCACCAGAGCCTCTCACCTCCCTATTGTAGCTACTAATGTAGTCCCATAGTCCAATGTAGTTAGTGGGCTTGAGTTCCCACGCGGGGTCGTGTGTCACCTCAGTCAATCGGCGGCTCGATAAAACTCTATTCGTGGGACGGCCATGCGACCTCAGCTCGCACGAGGCACGTATCACTTTAGCTCGAAATTACAATGTGACGATTGCGATTATTGATGCTTGCCCTGGTAAGCCTCGACACAGAGGCTTGTATATACATAAAATTGGGAAGACGATGAAGAAGATATTTAGAGAACAATAATACCTCGAGTACCTTCAGAACGTCTGAGCTATACACCTCTATTCGCTATTCTATCGGAATATTTCACAGTTGCCGCGTGATCTCTCATACACTGTATGCTAGCATCGACAACGACACAAGCGACGATGGAAATAAAAATCTTGTCAAATTGTTGAAACAACTTGATCTGAGGTGAGTATGGATCGCCAGAGTCTTCACTAAACACGAAAGGGAAACCAGCGAGTAAAAGACCGGATAAGAAAATAGAGCGTACACCGTCGGGTTTCTTTAAGTGTACACTTCCACTTTCTTTCCTTAAGGTTTTTCAAAGTGGAGTTTGGCCTGAGGCAATGTGAAGCCTTGCGCCTAGCCACCGGCATTAGTAATAGTGGTGTGAAGGCATCGTCTTCGTAGTGGACGAATAGTACCGAAGTGTCGAGGACTTGCACAGAGTTAACTCAACCTTGCCGACTCTGTTCTTGCTGTGTTTGATCAGTGACTCAGTTACAGTGTTACTACTTTATTTCAAGGAGACCGAGAGAGCATAAAAATAGGACAAAGAAGGAGACAAATAAGGTAGCTAGAGGGCAACTTGAACTTGAGTAGTACAGCTCATCAATTCATTAGGGCCGCGCTTGGCATACATATGTATGGCAAAATGCTGTCACTAGACTCCTGTTATCGCTCTCTTTTCTTTCGAAGCTATGTCTTCATGAACAGCAGGAAGAGCGTACAAAGCGCTCTATTAAATTATTGATCCTGTTGGCCTGGGCTGGACCGGCAGGCCAGCCAGGACCATGACCAGGCGGCCGGCCTGATCTAGCCTGCCCACCAGTACTGTCTATGCGGTGACGGTGGTTGGTATCTGGTACTAGCGGTGGCTTGAGTGGAGTTCAGTTCAGTTCAGTTGAGCTTGGGGATGGAACATCTGCGGGATACCATATGTCCTGACCAGAATGAAGAGGACATACCTCGCTGTATAGCGCGCGAGCGCACCCAGACGACAGCAGCAGCCACATCAAGTAGCCTGGTGGCTAGGTGGCTGGTTGCACGCTTGCTCCGGATGGCATATGCCTTATAGCCTAACAGCCGCTGTCGTCGTGGTCGTCGCAGCCGTAGAGCGGCCTGACTGCAGTCGCTCTGACTGGTTGCTCGGTTGGCCCTTAGAGCTGAGGCCTATACGACCCGATATGTACACCTATTATAGCATCTATCTGTTCGAACGGCTGTCCTATACTACCCAGTGAGGTACAGCCCTCCTGTGAGCAGGCTGTACTCTGTCGCGGCCGATGGTAGAGTGGGTGCCAGCTGCCACATTTCTGTTTCAGCAGCAGCAACAGCAGTGGACTCAACCGCCGCAGCAGCTTTCTAACCAGCTCACAGCATCAATAGCAGCCGAGCATACTTTACATCGTATGCTAGTAGAACTGCTGTTGTTACCGGTGCTGGTGCTGCGGCTGCTTATTGTCTGTTAACCCTCAACGGTCCACGAAACCACGTGCGTCCAACGAAGGCGAGAAGGAGCCTGAGGACCCTCGCCACTGGTGAGCGGAACTGTCTTCAAAAGCGTTGTCACTCGGCAAAGAACTTCAGTTCATCTTTGCTAACCGAGGTGTGCGCTATTGTTTGCGGATACAACTGTCACTTAAAGGTTTCTAATTATTACTACAGTTGCTGTCGCCACGGCGAGTTCGACTATAAGTACTGCCTCAGTTAAGGACTACGGATCACATCGTCGTCCAACATGATCCTTCAGCAGAGCTTCTCGCAGGAGTCGTTCGAGGTCCACGCCGGGGACGGCTTTGACGTCAATGATGAGCTGACGGGCGACGTCCTCGAGCTGATGGCGCAGCTTCAGCAGATTCTACCAAAGAAAACCGATAGCAAACTGGATATTATCGAGAGTGCCATCGAATACATCTCGGAGCTCAATGCAATGTTAGTCGACAAGAACGCTGCTTGAACTCGACAAGATAATGTCGTTCCTGAAAAATCCGCTTTTGCAAGCCAAATCTAGTAGCAACCCATACAAGTGGGTCTATGAGAAAAGCTCGTCGAACCAAGTGGCCCGTCAACGAAAACTGGACTTAATGATTTGCAGAAATCCTGCTCCAGGTACGAATCCTGGGTCGCACCGAGTTAACACATCTATCCACCCACTTTGCGGTAAAAGCAACCGCTTTGGCAGTCATTGCAACTTGAACATCGCCCTTCGCTTCGATAAGTTTACTGTGTTTGCAGCGAATCATCCGAGTTGCACGACACTGATCCACCAACATGCGTGACATGTTGCGACATCGCGCGTGTTCGTACACACGCTCTGGCATCAACCTTCAATCTAGCATGTATCTTATGTATTCGAAACAAACAATGACAAAGAGAAAAGATAAAGTACGTGAAAGATTGTCGTCAACCTGAAGAAGTGCTTGTTTTTACTAAGCTTACATAGTCGTAAGTAGATAGACATGAAGATGCTCGCCAGGCCGGGGTGATGAAAATGCTTTCTCTTACCTTTAGCACTTGCTCGAACGATGGGAAATGCTCAATCCCTTGCACGTGCTTGTACGCTGTTATAGGATTTTGTATAGGTTGTTTGTAGGTATAAGCAGGGAAATGTTATAGACTGGGTAAAAGTAGAACGGAACCTTCATCTCGAGATAAGAGAACGCTACGCTTATAGCAGGTTGCATTGCGACTAGATAAAAAGAGAACAAGTAGAAATAAGGCCAGGTAGCGGTGTTACAGGGGCACTTTTTTTTTGGGGGGGGGGGGGGGTCATGACACTGCCAACATGTGGACGCTTTTTAAGCAGTGCGACTTGCACGGGCAGCAGCTTTCCTGATTTGAGGGTTATTTAAGGAGGAGTTTATCGCTCGAATATACATTGGCAGTGTGGGCGCTTTCGTAGTTGGTCTCACGTGCGTTGCCAACAAAATCTGTTTCTTGTGCTACGGTAAAATACTTATTTTGAGATGGGAACTATCCCAGCTGCTATAATAAGTCGATATAGGAATTAAGGACTGGCTTATTCGTAACAACCAATATATCAGGTAAACATATAATGGTTACTGGCTTCTATTGTTTTTTATTTGTTTGTTTTAGGGAAGTGCATGGTAATAAGCTATCTCTGTAATTTTCAGTTTATATACTTTTTACGCTAATCAGTTCGCTTGTCCGAAGTTTGATACTTTTTTAAGGTTTGAAAACAAGATAAAAGCAGGGTATACATTCTTAGCGGCGGAAGCTATTCAATTCGAGCTCATCCTTGAGGAGGAACAGAACTTTAGCGCCTCTTAGTCCCGAATTAGAGACTACAAAGTGAGCTCGCAGCTGTCCTCTGCACTGGATAACGGCTGCCGCTGAGCTGATCGTTGCGCAAGCGAATTCCTCAGCGGTCTTAAAAACAGTTGGGGTGTTTGCATAGTGGGAGTACACAGACACACACATGCTTACATCGTTATTTTGGGATCTCATGCTGAAATTTCAACACTGTATTTCAATTCCTTCTTCAGATCACTGCCTTATGTGACACACTATGCAATATATTCCTGTTCACAGTGCTGTAAAATCAAGCTATAGTGTTTTAGATATTATCAGATTTACATAAACTTTTTAATACTCCCGTAACGTGCCAAGTAACGAACTGCACGACTATTTCCTCGCTGCAGAGCTAAGGGCGGCGTCTGTACTGTAATGAGTCTTGGGGGTTCAAATCGCATGCACGCACCGTTTATACAGACATATAATAAAAGACAATCGTCGAACGCTTATAGTGTACCACCTTGAATAGTAAACTAGCGGCTTGGTCTATCGCTCCAGCCAATACTCAGGGTACTGTAAGGACATGTCGTGAACTTCTCCCGGTGTCATCCCTTCGGTATCGGCCGGGGTGCCAATCTACAGCGAATGCCATTATCAAACACGTCGCTGTGTCCAGACCACGTTCTGAGCTCTATTACATGCCTGTTTTTTCATAGCATCTGCCACCAACTCGGCAAATCCACAAGAACTGGGTTCGTTAGCTAGTTGATGGCATGCAACCAAATGCCAGTGTTCTTTCATCGAGCGAATTATACCAGTTCAGTCAGTGCTCCAGCTGTAGTGGTGCCTGTAGCTCTGTAGTGGTCGTCATTCTCTTCGTCGCTGCCTCAATATCTTCTTCCGCTTTTACCATCAGCGTCCGCTGGGTCTTCCGAGATATATGCTCGCGAGCGCCGAGGGATTCGTCAAGAAACGCCACTGCGAACCAAGTCTCTCTGTGTGCCTGTCACGATTTTCGCGAGTTGTCCGCCCTTGCCTGCTGCACAGACGACCAACTCCGCGCGATCTACTACTACTGCTGTTGATGCTGATCGGGAAAAGTGCTCTTGTCCAGTGTACCCAGTGAAGACTTGTCTCGGGAGATTTGTCGAGACAACAGCGCTTTCGTCGTGCCTGTGATGATAATGATGATGATGATTCTAATAGTGGGACAAGAGAAGCTCGCATGTGTTCACCGAGAGGAACTCATCGCGCAATCATACCCATTGAACCCTACTCTCTGCACAATGTGTTGTTGGATGTGTGCACACGTACTTAGCAGAGCTGTGTGCTAGAATTTCGAGCTAGCCGCAGTGGCTCATGCTAAGAGGGCATACCACACTGATCTAAACACAGTGGCAGATCGGTATACACGTGGTGCCACTCCTCCTATAAGTAAAAGTACCAAGTCTGTTGCTTTGTGCTGTGTTACTCCATCGATATTGCATATTATGTACATATGTGACTGACTTCATCCCGAATGACTCAATGTTGATGGCTTCGACTCGAAACAGACCGACTGACTGCGTCCGAGCTAGTCATCCAACCAGCTAGATAGAAAGAGAAAGCTAGATTCGAATGAGCCACATATCGGACCTGGAGTCCGAATCCCTCGTGAGTAGCCAGATTGGTCGAAAGTAGAACGGCCGAGCAAGCTATTTTTACAGTGTACTACATAACGCTTAACGGCTACAGCAACTCGACACTAGATCCTTCCTCTCTAAGGTAGCCAACGGGCAACTGAGCACAGGTGTTTCATCGGGAGCAGGTGTGGTACTAGCTGCTGTCACCGCCAAACACGGCTCCGCTGGGAATCGGTTCTGCATGCTACTGCTACTGGTGCTGCCAGCACTAATGTCGTCGTCGTTGTTCAAGCTTCGTTCGAATCGGCGCTAGCTACAAAAGCAGACAACCCCAATGCTGCTGAAACAGCAGTCTGCATCGAGCATCTTGCCTACATCTGCTTGCCAGAAGGTTTACGAGTAGTTGTGGCATCAGTCTATAGCCTTGTCGTTTTACATACTCTGCAGGACCGGGAGACCCAGCGGAACAATATGCAACCCTACTGGTGGATGTGCTATCGCTGCCAAAAAGCCATCGACCATTTAGCTAGCCATATAGCCCTGGGCAGTCTTCTGCTGTCATCTCGTTGTTATGACAATCAAACACAAACAACAATTTTAGACATGTGTAATAGTACGAACTGAAATACAGATGCCCTACAACGAGAAGCAAATTGACTTTCCAGAAAAAAAAGACGTCTGTTTGTGAGCTGTTGCCAAATGACAGCGGCGGACGCCAGCGAAACTTTGACCACAGTCCGATTTCGAGTGTTGTGTGAATGGAACAAGCTATCTATGACGGCCATGCCGATGCGTGATGATTGACAAAGAATGGCTTCATCATGAGCAGAACACAAAGATGTCGTATGGAATACAAGACGTCAAAATTTTTTTTTTTTTTTTAGAGTTGCGAGAGATATATATTTTATGAATAAAATTATATTTTCCCATTGTAAGGATCTGTAATATGGGATATGTAATAGGGGAAAACTGCGCAGATGGTCGGTGCGTTACAAATCGAATACGCCGACTAAGCTAAACATAGTTTTAATTTCGGTTACGTGTTTACTTCGTTAGGTTTGTTGTTATAGGCGTTTGTTAATTTAACGAGTTTTGATCGCAGCCGCATAAACCGTAACGTCTTGTCTTCGGTCTTTCCCGGTACCTTCACGTAGTCCTAATTTTGATTGCTGAGCTTATGAGATCCTTGGCTTGCAAATCTTAGCGTGGAGTTTGTTTTTTTTTTATCTGTCGGCCTTTCTCCGCTCTATCTGATCGTCGTGAACTTCAGACTTTTTTCTTCTCTTTCTTAAGCCAAGAGTTGCCTATGTGTATTGATGTTTGGCTTCTGTGCACTGCGTGCAGTATATGTATCGCACCTCATCCGACAGCTCCGTCCTGTTATTTTTGTCTCGTTGTCTTCGTTTTAGCCATTTTTTTTTCTAGTCGATTGGTCGGGTTGTGGTTATTGGGCGCTGCAATTTGCATCGTCTTCTCAGAAACTTTCCCAGGCGTCGGATCCCCCCCAAGACGTCGGATCCGCCAAGGAGCCAACTGTGGTTAAAGACGATGCGCTGTTAACCTTCGACGACCGCCATTGCCGCCACCACCGCCGCCGCCGCCGCCGCCGCCGCCGCCGCCGCCACCGCCACCGCCTTGATCTCTCTGAACTGTCGAAGATTTTCTGAGTTAGACGAGCCGAGTCTTGCTTCACTGTTACTGCTGTTGCGTGTTCACTTCCCACCGTCACTTTGAGCTTCTACTTTACACCGGTAGTAGAGGTCTGTCGCCTTTCAGTGACTCGTCCATCTGTTCATATTCTGCTCACCGCTTACTGTTCGGACGAGCAGATTGCATTCTCACCAGTTGACTCTACTATATACACACACGCACATACACATATATACAAGAACTAGGCCCGATGCTGCCGGGTGCTGCTCTCACTGTTGCTATAGGTGCTTCTGCTGCCCGCTGTAGCGGCTGCGCTTCTTCGCGGCCTATATCGCACCTGCACAACAAGGAAGGAAAGGAACTGCTCCTTCGAATGCTGTTGCTTCGGCTGCCGCTAACCCTGCGGCAGCCGTTCCCGACGCGGAAGAATACTACGGGCCGCACACATGCACACTTAGACAGATACACACGTTCAGTGAGACTTACAGGTCTAATGTACAAGGGCCTATAGCTTTTTCACGCGGTCTTTTTCTTGCTTTGCCTTTCTGTCTACGTCCGTCCCAGTCGCCTTTAGCTGCTGCTATTATCGACTAGTCTCTCTGTTAGAAGCTGCCGGGCGGCCACTGAACAGCTACCTAGCGTCAACCATGAACTAGTCGAGTGAAGATATTCACCGCAGGATAAACGAGAAGGAGAGAACGAATGGACAGACGGCTGGTGGTTCAGCTGCGGCTTCCGAGTTGGGAACGGTACGGCCACAGCAACAGCGCCCGAGCGACATCGGTAGCATCGACGACGACGCAACACAAGAAGCAGACAGTAACATCGCAGGAAGGAAAATGGTAGCGTCTAACGTAGTTACTCGAGTGGCAGGCAACGGCGTCAGCATCAACACCGGTAACGAAACAATAATCAGTTCCAAACGCCAGGCCGACTCCCCTATAGAGCTTAACCCAGTTGATCTCCAATTGACTTCGTCATTATTTTAGTGCGGCTGCTGCACGTATTGCGACAGAGCAGCTGCCGCCGCTGCTACTGAATATATTCTAAAGTAACTATAAGTCTATGACATGCGCCTGTTGGTCCGGTAAACGAACACGGTCTGTGTCTGTATGAATAGTCCTGGCGCTACCCTGCCAGTTGTCCTACTAGCCATATTAGTTATAGCAAATCGAGAGACACCAGCAGTAAGCTTCAGCTGCTTTGTCGCCGTTTACCTTCATAGAAGGCAGCAGTTTCGATTCTGTCCTATCAGCGCAACAACGCCGATGGCAGCGGTAGCGGATGGACACATCCGTCGCCGGGCGAAACACTCCAATAACGCTGGAACCAGCAACACTTGTAAGAATATTTTCGTTGTTAGTATTAAGTTGTTGTACTTCTATATGAATCGTCTGCATCTGCTATACTAGATACATATATTACGGTATAGAGCCTTCATCCGTCGACTTTATGAAGTCAAACAATTATATCGCTTTGTACGGCCACAAAGACGCCTAGGTTCTTTCTATTTGTTTTTCTCATCTGCCAATAGCCGACTTCAGCGTCTCGTAGCTTCACAACGCGCAGCAAAGGCATACTGCGTATAAAAAGTGCACGTACGCCAAACCGCATATACGTATAGTTATACAGCAGGAACCCGTTAGAAATACGGGCACGCGGTAAGCTGACGTCGTCAATGCCCATTATATTATAGTCCTGGTGTACGTCGTGTACAATCCATGGGATAGCTCAAATCGCTGAGAAATGTCTTCGCGCTAGTACGATGATGACATATTTACTGAACTTAATAGCGATGCCGTCCAGACTGGAAGCTTAAGATAAAAGAGGTTTCACCAAAGAAAAGTTCTATAGTGGGTAAGACAACTGAGCCGCAAGGAGCGTTTCATTTTCGTAGACCGTACTGAATATTTAATAAATTTTAATTTTTATTACCTAAATATATACGAATACAAACAATTAATTTATCCGTGCCGGGACTCAGGCAACAGAGCACGCAAGTAAGTAAATCATTCATTGGAGTTACTGTCTGAGCATATCAAATTAACCGTGGACGAAAATTGCGAAGGTTGTCAGATCATAGTTTCCTAACTTAACAATATGTATCTTCCCTTTTCGTACGGATGAAGAATTTAGATAAAGGCAATCATCCATCCAGTGAGTACCTATACGCATGTTATATTTGTACGACCCGAAATGACGGTACCGCACACGTGCAATTTTTTTTAAGTTTGTAGTATCAGCTCATCTAGAAATCACATCCGATCAGATCGAGCGCTATATCACTTTCCCATTCGAAATATATTAAAACATTGTCTCCATAGTGCCGCAGGCCGTGTTAGGCCACTTAAGTGTAAAAACAGGTGACTTCTATCAATAGCAAACAGCCCTGTTTTCATCAATTTACGGTGGTACGGAGTATCTATTTGGAAGCATACTATTTTGAACCGTGCACAGTCCGGGACATGATGCATGCGTATGCTACGACGATTTGGATCGGCGAAATTTTATACTGCTGTCAAATCGATCTATCCACTTAGTCGTAGTTAGTTAACAAACAATTATAATCATTGTGATAGACAGCAGAGCTCGTTGAAATGCTAGGCATCTAGCCATACATTTAGCTCCACGTACGGCTATTGCTGCCGCAACAGAAGACGGTTAGCGATCTGATGCATCGCCGGTTTCAGCGCTGAGACAGCAGACGAATTGTCACTCGCATCGACTAGTCAGTTTGTACAATCGGAATGAGAAAAGGACGAAAAGAACAGAGAGAGAGAGAGAACTAGATACAACTTTGAAGGAGTATCCAGCCTCTGTTAGTGGCGTTGTATTTGGTAGTTGAACACTCTCACCGTAGGCAGCTCATAACCGCTGCGCGTTTCCCTCCACCCCACCCCCCGCCTCCCGCTTCGTTGTCCCGATCTCGTCTCCGGGCCTCAGAAAAACAGCAACAACTCTACAGCAGCAGCAGCATCAGCCTCAGCAAAGGACACCCTTTAGTGCGGCGGCAGCTGGCAACGCCTGGGAACAGTGGCGCGGCCAGGTCGCTGGCAATCCAGGTGTCCAGGTCCGCCTGCCTACCTACCCACCGGGTGACTGCTGGTCGTTCCATGTACAACGCTTCGCCAGACAAGAGCAGAAGCAATGGCAGCAGTAGCACTCAGCGCACGGCTCCGCTGCGCTGCATCGGGCTGCTGGGCTCGAGACCAGCGGTTGTTAGTTTGCTGTTTCTCACTGATGCTGTCTTTGACCAGTTGCAGGAACAGAACTCCTGCCCGCGTGTGTGCTGGACCAGCGGGCGCGAGCGACTCTCGAGGTTGCTCGTCTGTCTAGCAACCTGGTCGATCTGCGCGAATCTAGCGGAGGTAGTAGCAGTAGTCATCGCTCATGTAGAGGTAGTCTGGTCTATAAGCAAACCAATGTAAGCGCACCAGGTCCTGCATGCCAATGTGTGTCCTGCATGCTAGGTGCCATCGAGACCTCCAGCAGCAAAATCGGCACCAGCCATCTCGTTGTCTGCACAGCAGCTCCTCCGGCGTCCGCCGTTGCAGCCGGAGACCTGGCGGAAGCCGTAGAAACTTTCTATACCGGTGTAACAGCAGCGGACCATCGGGCAGACTAGTAACCAGATGTACAGTATCAAACCCCGTGGCAGATCTACCGGGCAGAAACAAACCGACCGCCGCGCCACACCGCTTCCAGCGGCTGCTGTCACCGTCACCACCAACGCCGCCGCGGCCTTCGTAACCTTCTCCCCATTGGCTTCGACTCCTCATCGGAACCCACAGCTTAATTGTAGTGCAGCGCCAGCAGATTGTGTGGAATGACACAGACCAGCGGCAACCCCCGTGACGACTCAGCTTTAGACTTACCACGAAGGGAACGCCGGAACGAGTGCAGGAAGCAGAGAGGAACGTTCGACACCAGGCGCTCCCACACCGCGCGCCGCGCACAGCCAGCCAGCCACCGCGGCAACCCCTGGCTGCTGGCTCTTATAAACCCGCTGCGGTATCAATATGCAGCCCCAAGGACGTTGTTCGAGGAAGTAAATACTAGCGTGATACCATATTAAGGGAGTATGTCGTGTGGGAGACGGGCTACGAGTATAATACACACCGCCGAATGGGGGTCTTTTTAAAGAGCAACAGAAAACTGAAGAAGAAAAATTGGAACGGAACAACACTAGAACCAAAGCCAAAGCTAACGACAGCGCCAGTTCGACATCATCTAAAGACTCTCAGAGTCGCTGTCAAATTATAATTGACTGCTACGACCTCAGAACAATACCACCAGCAGCAAACGTGTAATACAGGCGTCTACGCATCTAGTAGCGTTTTGCATTATGTGCGATGATACGATCCGCAATTTTGGTTCAATTTGGCGCTCTAAATGGATCTGTTCATTTTGCGTAGTTGTCTGTCGGTTTCAGTGCTGCTTCGCTTAGAGTTGTAAAATCATTTGTCGTTGTACGGTAGCGTCCTCATGTGGGTCTGTATGTTGTCCTAGCGCAGGCTATCCTAGTACGTTCTAGTGTGATAAGAGGTCGGTTGATCATATAGGATTGACGCTTAGAAATTCCACGCATCGATCAGTAGTATCTATGGAATATGTGTGCGGCACTCTATGGGAGCACATACACCTTCGATGGCCTCATCGGTGAGAATCGTTGGGTTAGCAGCGATAACTCGGCCAGACGTTTTACACTTCGGGTATCTTTCGGGCCTTTCGCGACTAGGGTTCAGGAGGATCTGTCTTCTGTCCGTCTGTCTCGATAGAAGGAGCTACACTAACCAACAATTGTCTGTCGGAGAGGGATATTTTAGCAGAGAGAGGCTGCAAGGTGCAATAAAGTGTGTGCTCAGCGCGTCGCTTTCGATGTAAATGCGAATAAAATCGCGTCGCGGTAGGTCATTCGTTGAACGCAACTGATCGAGTCCTATCTAGAGTGCGCACCGCTTCGTCGTCACTCTCATTTTGAGATGAAGAAAAAGATTTTGTTGTACAGAGCTCTGCTGGGTTTATCTTACAGCACTCATCTCATTCTACAGATCTTCCAGCTATCCAGCCATTGGTGTCTGCCCGCGTCACGATGACCGCTCAGCAGTTCACGCAGGCTCCGGTAGTTTCTTAAGGCCGCCGTTAGCCTAAACCGGACTTGATCAGACCCGACTCGTCTCCACTGAATCTCCACCACTACTACTCCTACATTGCTTTTACACTATGAGAAGTGGCCAGCAAACAGATCGAGACGAGACAGTCCGCCACGGGCTGTACAGAACCAGAGCCAGAACATGGTTGTACACAGACTGAAGTGTACGAAAGTTAGCTGCAGTAATTGGCAGTTCATCTACCGGACGACGCACTTGCTCATCCAGGTAAACTGCTATCTGATCGAAAAACTAGGACAGGGCCCATAAAAGGGAACAACCAAGGAAACGAGGCCATTTAGGAAGGAAAATCCATCAACTGTCGGTAAACCAGTCACACCCGATTTTCTCAAAGAGTCACCGTCATGGTCAAGTCAGTTCAGCGCTAAGCGAAACACAGTACAGCTGTGGCGTTTTTATAAGTATGTAGTTGTTGACAGTCGATTAACTGCGCGGTTGTCCTGGAACTTTAAGGTCACAAACGAAAACATTTTAAAGTCCTAGAAAGATCCTCTTTCTATGTATGTTATCGAATTGCGATTGCTCCAGAAGAGCGCTTGAGATGTTTGTATATATACAGAAATTAGAAGTTATTGCTTATTCATACACAATCAAAAAATGGCGAGAGAAATTGCATGCTTACATTTTGAAAAAAGTGAAGACTATTTATCTTAGCGATAATAAATGAATAGGATATATTGATGTATCAGCTGTTTCTCCAGTCCTTACTCTTCATGTTCGTCAGAGGTGGGATCTATCAACTGCTTTAAATTTTCTGATATTTTCGGATTCTCGAGTGCGAACGAGGAGCTTCGACCTCTTTTTATGGTAGAGATTAGATCGATGCCGTGCGTAGTGGGTACTAAGTGTATTTGTTACTAAGCCAAACCGATGATGATCTATGAGGGATAAGGGCAAGGAAGAGGCGTCCGGAAAGCGAAGGAATAATAGTCTCTTTCATATAGAGCAGGCCACTACATGTGTAATTGGTTTAGAATAAGTAAATTATAGGCAATGTGCATGGCAGGAACAGTCGATCTCAACAGTGTCCTTTAGAGTACCATTTTGTGTCAGTGACATACGACGTAGACGTTAGCAGACGCTCAGGTTTACAGTTGGAGTAGGGCTAGCAAATAAATGAGAGTTACATATTTTATGTAGTTATAGTGTCATTATATAGTATATAAATGCTTTTAAACTATGTGAACTTCACTGTTAGAATCGAGCTGTTGACATTGCTTGCTAGGATGAACTGCTATCAGGCGACAATGAGGGTGTGTGACACATTTGTTTGTAAAAAAAAATACCCCTTCCTTTTGACACAGGCTAGAATGGGTCGACGAGTGGGCGGAAATCTTCTGAATTCTTTCCTTACTATAAGTCTGCAAGCTTATTTTGATTGACTGACTGCCAGCAGCGCTTTCCTTCTTGGCGTGAACTTCACTCAAGCAATAACTTAGCATATTTAGTAACGCGTGCGGTATCAAGCTATATTAGTTTTCGAAGCAAACCATCTAAACTTGGGCTATCTCGAACGAGTTTACCGCAAGATATTAACACAAGGTAACACAGTGAGCATCGAACAGTTCGGTGGGCATACGATGTTACCGAGAAGGCTGCAATCAATATTCCGTTGTCCGTAAAGATTGGACTTTACATCAACAAGCAATAATATACAAAAGTTTGCGATTACTCCTGCCCAGCCGAACCCAGGGGGTAGATAAATGGCTAGAACTTGAAAATAAATCCATTATCTCGATATTCGGGCACGCTAAGGAACAGATTCCGTGTTATCTCTCATTAAAACGATAAAATGACTGAGAAACTTGAACGCAGATATTCCATTGTGAACTAACTTCTGACAAAAAATTTTTATTTATAGTTTATAATATTTCATCGATGTATGAATAACCCTATTCGTCTTTAGAGAAGCACGTCAAAGCAAAACCACAGTCTTATAGAATTTTCTTAATGGCTTAAAATCTGCATCGGCTTACGTACTTACGGGTTGGCTGAACACCCTTGGCAGCATGCGATAATTTCGACGCTATGTCGAAGGAAGGTTTCGCTCGTGTTCTATTGGAAACTTTTCAAACAAAATCGGTTTCAATATTTCTCGGACATCGTCTAGGTCCCGGACAATTGATCAAACAAGTAACCATATTTCGTCACTCATTGTTATGCAGCTACGCTCATTTCTGTGGAAGCGGTAAACGTTTCATCTTCATGCGTATCATCATTACTAGCATACACAGATAAACACTATTCATGTTTATTAATGCTACACTGACTTCAATTCAAGTGTCGATAATTGGTTGATGTTATTAGTGCGTCTAGTAGTCTATAGCAACGAACACATAGGGAGTCCTCGACGAGAAACAAGCTCATATGTAGAACTGTAGTAATGGTACTGCCTGTGATTACCTTCCATTTTCACTCGCTTTCTACAAGCTAGCTTTCTCTCCCTTTCTGTCCTACACTCTATCGGTCTTCAGTGACTCGCCCATGTGTTTACCGCGTGGACATCTGGTGATGAGCTGTGCGATCGTTCTTGCGTTGGCGTTCTGTGCATTTATTGGTCGTACACGATGGAATATCGGTGATAGTTCCCTTTGCCAGTAGCATTGTGCGGGACAGAGGCGCCATGCAACCCTGTGGTCGTGTAGCCATCGATGGATTCGCTGTCAATTGAAACGGACGCTCGATTCGACCTCGACAACGGCAGCAGCAATCGGAGTAGTAGAAAGAACATATTGGCCTCGCGTAGGACAGCTAATGGAGGCCTTTCCGGCTGATGAAAAGCGCACACCCCATTCAAGTGTAAGCACCAAATTAAGCCGAGGTTCCGATTCCTCGATACTTCAATTGTTTCAGAATAATAACACAGTGAACGAAGAAATCAACAACGACGGGCCACATTGGCAAACGTGCACACGCATTCACACGGACACAATACCGCGTACTTGTACTGATGCTACAATTACCGCTTCGCCGTTGAGCAGTGGCTGTTAGCAGCTTGAGAAGATCTTAGCAAACGAAAGGACGCTCATTCTCCTGCCGGACAAACGGCGCTCCCGTTATCAAGGTATCAGCTTCATGCACGCGGCTGTGGAATTCTAACCGGTGCTCACCGTCATCGAGTCGTTGGTATCGACTCGATGGAGGCGTTTATCATTCCTAAATCAACACTGCTATTGAGACAGCTATTAGTGTTGTTTTCGACGCACAGGCGTGCCATGTAGAAGTCACCCTGAACGTACGGAAATTTCGTCTTAGACCAACAGCACTCATGCCATTGAAGAGAGCCGGTGATTTCAATGTAGTACTTAACGAGAACGTGCCGATCGATAACGGTAATTACATAAGCGTTAGTACGCTTTACCTGGACGTCTTCCTACGGCTATGGCCATTTTGAGCGAGTATCGCTATCGGATATCAGACAAGCTGCAGACAATTCAAAAATGTTGTTTGTGGAACGTTTAAACTCTATAATGTATATGTTCTTATGTTATTTTTACTGTTATAAGTCGAATTCTGCTACGAATTGCTAGATACACATGTGGCTATATATAAACAAATAAAAACTTACTGCCTCAAATACAGTTGCTTTTTATTATACTTAGTACATTAATTACAGGGCCATCGACAGAAATGAAGGGCGCATAGGGGGAGAAAGTCAAGTGCTATCAATTCCGTAATGGAACCTACAACTTAATATGATCTTAATCGTTCTGTGGAAGTTCCGGCAGTTACAGAATACATTCAGGGGCTGGTTGACATTGTTAGGGTGTGCGTATATTTGTCTCGAATAATATCAGATGTACAAGTTAAGCTTCTATGAGAAAATCGTAGATGCGGCTCGTTTTGTATGGGATGCCTGTTTCTATTGCTTAGACAGATGAGTGAGTATGAGGGTGGCTTTATCTGATTTTCGGGTTACTGGTAAAAACCTTTGCGGATCCGTCGTTTCCGAATTCGCATCCGAATGGATCGTTAGACAAAAGGAGCACAAGCTAAACAACAAAATTAATAGTACCATAGAGTAGTTAGGTTGTAGTTAGTTCGTAACGTAGAATCACTCACCCGAAATAGCTCTCCGTTTGCCCAGAGATAGAGATCACGATACAGATCTATGTAGAACTCCTACCTCTGGAACGCCAATCAGCTGCCGATAGTAGTGAATAGTGACGAGATGCACATGCGTTTCATAGGCCCGGGTATGATAGGCCACAAATGCCGTAACGCTCTATCTCGCCAGCAATCTATAAAACCATGAGTTTGACTAGTTCCACAGAAACTACAAACACTACGAGCGTTGTTGCTATTATTACTGCGGCAAGGAAACACGTGCAGGAAGACATCGGATACAACGCCAACCATTTAAACTCGTCGGATGGATAGATACAGTTTATTGGATGTAGTGCGAAGTGACTGAGCATCTGTACCCTGTAGTTCGCTAACCACTGACCCAGTTATTTGGGCGGACATCTTGCTCCTTCAGCAGTAGGATATTATAGGGCACCCACTGATGAAGCCTGAGCATGGCTAAAGATCGAATAGTTCGTCTATCCTGCTGGCTGAAAGATAGCAAAGGAGTAACGGGGTAAAGCGCGTGATGTATTCGATTTTAATAGCGCATACTTGCCAATAATCGACTCAACTTCGCTACAAACGTGTTTTGCTATGTTATCAAGTCACTCGCATCACCGTTATGGCGTTACACGGCCATGTATGAATCCCTGATCCATAATAGTATAAGCACCGATAAATAAAATTTGTAAGCGAAGATCGTCCCTTCGTTCTCGCATGCTTTCCCTTAATGCTCATACAGACTTATAAACGGGTCACGTGGTAGGAGTTGATGAAAAGAATGGAAGCGGTATTGATGATTTTTTGAAAGTGAATTTGCTTAGATGCGTTAGGCAAAAATAGCAAAGGACTAAAAAACATTTTTTCGCTGAAGAAAAAATGTTTCAAAGTAGGTTTATAATCCCAGCCCTTATGGCTCTTTAATAATAAGAACGATCAATAATATAACCATAATTGATTTTAAAAAAAATGTCCTCCATATTGCACCGCAGAAAATAAATAAGCTATAAAAACAAACGCCAGCGGTAAACACAGGTAAATCCCTGGCTAGCGCAAAATAACACGATTTAGGCGCAGACGAGCTTAGCAGGAAGCAATCCTGAACGAGCCACTGCCGCGTGTTGCCATCTTAGCTAATATAGTAGTTTCCACCAACAGGATCAGCAGTAGCACCGCCAGCGCTATTTGGCCACACGCCGAGGGGGCAACTGAACCCGGTACCTCCACCTTTCTCAGAGATGCTACCGCCAATCGAGCTGACGCCACGACATCCTTATGGCACCCCGCAGTAGCCAATCCACGCCTGCGTTGCTAGCGCGTTCAAATGGCGTCTGCTCAAGCGGAAGAGTCCGGCTGCCGCCAGCGACTTCACTCACGCTCGCTGCACACGCTGCTGCTCTGATCTAACGACGCAGCCGCCGTCCGCCCTTTCCCCTTTTCTGCTGGCACCTTTCAAGCTTAGACTATGCTACGCGTCCCGCTGCCACGTCCCCGACTGCTTTTGGACAGCGACGACTTGGCCGACTGTGTGAGGGGCTACACGAGTACACGGCTGCTCCGAAGTTTTGCAAGCTGTCGTTCCAATTCCCCCGCAGACGACAGTATATGCGCAAGCGCTCCGAGCCCCGCAGAACCCCCTTGCCTCTTGTCTTCTTAGCCGCTCATGTAGTCAGGCAAGCAAGGAGGGACGCAGACTGACGCCTTGCAGGCGTGCTGCTTCTGCTGTTGGCTCGGCTGTTGCCGCTAGTGCAGGCAGTTGGTAGCGGATGGCAGTCGGTCGCCGTTGCCTAATATGAGGAATGTGGTAGCGGCGGCAGACACATTGCTGCAACGCCGATCCTGGGGGGCGAGGGCGGGTGGAGGGTCCAGCCACATCGAATTTAATGTATCCATCGCGTCTCGTTTTGCTTCCATCCGTCGCCTTCAACTTCCGCCGTTCGCACCCCCTCCCCCTCACGCTCTCTTTCTCGCTTTCGTTCCCTGGGTCGCTCCCTGTCTTCCTTGCTGGAGGTCTGGCCAATGGGTGTGAGGGCTTGGCCCTTCTTACGAAACTCTCAACCCCAGGAAATCTCAGTCGGTGAACCCCATCTGCACCTGGCTGCTGCTGCCGCCAGTCTGTGCCGTCTATTCTCGGCAACCAGCAGGCAGGCAAACGGGAGACTTGTATTGCGTAGCGTGGCTTGATCGGTCGATCGGTCGGTTGGCAAACAAAATTCAGGAAAAGCATGATGCCAGACCAAAAGGCTGGCTAAGGACAGGTGGGGGATAGGGATAAAAAATAAAGAGAGAGAAAGAGATTGGGGGAGCAACAAGAAACTGCTGCTGCCTAACGTCAGGTTGTAGCTAAATTGAAATATTTCCACCGATTTTGACGGAAGGGGACGATGTGACCGGCGCCGAAGCCGTGCATGGATTGAAACAGTCTGGTAGTTTTCAGGGGTTCGGTCGACCCCTTTCCACGCCTTCGAAGTCCCTGTGAGTTTTGTGACACTGTTTGTCTAGAACCCAAACAGTTCTAAGACTTTAGCTAAAAGTGCTGCCACCGATGTCAGCGCCTTGAGGGGATCGTCTTTGATGTGACGAAGCCAACGACAATCGCATCAGGAAAATCTAAATATGGTGGTCGAAAAAAAGGAAACTTTGCTTTCAAAACACCCTTGTATACCTTGAGGTGGTGCCGTCACCTGCCAACTGTTGGGGTATTCGTATCATGCCTAAACACTGGCGTGTTATATACATCTTTTATTCATATTTGTTTACGTGTAGCAGTCTGCTCACGTATGAGAAACCACGACTACCAGTTAAAGGGACACAAGAGACGACACGAAGAATGGTCACCATAAAAGCTGGCACCTATCTCCAACAAATCCTTCGAATCTTTAAGCGCGAGGTGACGCTACATCAATCGATTTCCTCTTATCGACAAAGGGGCAACATTACATTCAACATTGCTTTGGAACTGTACCTTGGGTATTAATTTGTCCCCCCACTATTGTCACCGTTATCATTCACCGGTCATACAAACTGATTTATAGAACAGGGTCTTAGCTATTATAAATTGTGCGCAAATACGCACAGTTTTGTGGGATTAATGACTTGATCTTCGGTCCCGCTCTGCAGCCGGCCTATGCAACGTGTCGTAAGCAGCTGGCAGGCCTGTCGACTACCTCAGCTCCCGTTGCCGCCACCGTACTAGAAGTATGTGCTCGAGAGTGCCCCGTTAATGTGAATGCAGCCAGTAGTTCCCTACACTGTCCGAATGATGGGAAAATTCACGGCAGACCTGGTCAGTGATGTTTGCATAGGATTCGGAAAAAGATGGCACAGAAAAGCACAGGAGGCTTTACAATTTCTAGACGATGCAGCAAGGTTGCGCGTTAGAGGGGAAGGCAATGAGGCAGCCATATTTGGGTCACACGAAGGTTTACCCGGGTCATAGCTAGATGGGCATAATCGTGTTTGTCTTGAATATAACGATATGAAGTTTCAATAAAGAATATAAGATTTAGAGATGGGTGAAACTCAGCTGAGCTCCCTCTACATGAACGTGAATTTTGTTGAAGACTTTTTGCTAGTCCCATTAAATGAGTACATCATACAAAAAACATATGTCACACTATTGCAAGGCAAAATACAGCAGAAACAAATGTTTCTTCTCTTGTTTTGGTCGAAAAAGCATCGTAGATCTATTGTAAATTTATTCGAAAAACACATTACTGAATGAACGTTCGTAATTGACAGCTCAGTTTTTTATGAGCCCGCTAAAACTCGGATCCATTTCCGCTTCTGGGAATACACAGCTGAGCTGTATGGACCGATTTATATCGTCTCTAATTTAGATTGGATTACCTGATGATTGGTTTTCTATTGGAGTCTCTTGTCGTTTTCTTTCTAAGAGGGAATGCATGGCTTCAGATACTAACGTAGGTCCTTGCTAACATACTTGAGCTTGGCCTGAGTACCAAGAACATCTCAGTATTGTATATAGCGTCAATGAAGGGCAACGATAGGTAATTTATTTCAGCCGACATGTTCTATGAAAAAAGATCGGTAGACCAGTTCACTTCAGGTGGAAGTTAAGACACCGTGTTTTTTTTTCAATAAATGAAAAAATAATAAGGAAACGTAATCGAACATTATGTCTTGTCTGCGTAACTCACGATGGGAGCAAAAGCTATACTACTGAACATATAACACCTATTACATTTTATATGTTTTGACATTGGCACGATACACCGCTTGAGTGACGGTATCAGATAGAACTGCAGATTTAGATCAACCTAAATTTAATGCATTTAAGTGCAGTTAAATATTTAGCTCCAGTATGTCGGCCAATCGTATGATAACACCATAGTAATCTTCAGATAAAAATTCTTGTTAATTCATTCGATCGAAATACAACGGTTTTCAGAACTAATGTTTACCCGATCGCCAGACATCCCGATGTCGAAAAAATCCTTCGTTCAAAAGTGTTTTCTGTAACAGCATTCTAATAGAGCTCGTCGGACTTGATCGGAAGTGAGTATATCGAAAAGAGTAGGCGCTACAGCGAACTTCGGGCCACCGACTGTCGAATAGCGGTTGGATCGTCTCGTAGAGATATCCACAGCGGCAGATGACCTGGTTCTTCCAGTGCCGCAGTGAGCTGGCCAAGTCGTCGCCTCGTGGGGTGAGTCCACTATGCATGTGTATTGCACGCAGTATCTACTAGTGGGTCAGTCAATGAACCCATCACGAATGGGCCATTTCTACAGTATGGTGTGAATAACTAATGAGGAAAAGAGAAATTCAGATTATAGTCAGACCGTTCATCCGGCCACCGAATAACTGTCCTAGCAGACAATCAAACCAACTGGGGTGTTTGTTCCCGCGGTCAGTAATCGGAAGGACGATGACCAGCAGCTAACATAAGCCCGTCACCGGTGGTCGACATTTGTTAGTAGGATACCTTGTTAATGGTAGAAACCTTCACGTTTGCTCGCTGTCACAAGGACCAACCTTTAGGACATCCGTCGATAGGATTTAATAACAATTGTAATTAATAACAATATAGCTATACGCGAATTAAATCAACATTTTAAACAAGAGCAAGATCCAGTTATCGAGGCACAGGTACTTCCGAAAGGCGAATAGAACGAAAATATGATCTAAGAAATTTCATTGCTGAGCTTAGTCAGTTAAAATGTACTCAACGAGTTGCGGTTAAAATATTTTGTTGCGAAGCTCGATTTTTTTCTGCAACATGTACGCCGATACAGTTACAACTTGATTTGAAGTTAGTGGGCTTTCAGAACTGAAACCACCTATTATACAATAGCTAACCTTGTTCGCTTTTGCTTAAGTTAAGGTGTCTGCTTTAGGTTACCTGTTTCAAGTATTACTTATCGATATCTGAACAGTGTGTTTTCCCTCTAAGTTAAAATGTTTTTGCCTCTTGTCTTAGGTCAATTCGATAACGGTGACCTACATGTATCCTTTACCCCCCTTCCTTAATTACTCCTGTCATCTCTTATACAGCCTTATAATAGCATCGCGTTGAACAGTTTCTTCACTTTCACCCTATTGGTCACACATTTAGTTCTTCACTTACCACGGCGATCAGAGCCTATCCTAAATAACCTCAGCAACCCTCGAGCTGTTCCTTTCAACTAATACTGATCTCAATGATGACGACCGCTACCTTGATCGAAGCTATTATCCACATTATCGTACCCACTTTTTGCGTACCTTCCGCAAGAATTTGAGCTATATATCGTAATACAAACAGTTCTTTTCCTCATACTATTGAAAATATATTTCAACAGAAAAGTCGAAACAATTTTCGTTTGGCCGTATTACCGTTCATCCTGGTGTGTGACTCGACGCATGTTTCTTTAAACCTCAGTTAGTGCTAGCCCAGTGCATCGTTTCTTCGTTTACTAGGTGTTTTCTTCGACGTGCGTGCTCGTTCTTCTACCAGCGTTCTTCTCGAGTTCTCTGTGAGGGATCATCTGCAGCTTAACTTCCGACGCAAATCAAACGATTGCATATCAGCGATACGGATACTCGACGCTACCTCAATTATTACGGCGAGTTCGACGCCGTGACTGCTAACGCCGTCGGCCGCTGAATAAGGCAGAAAAAGATAAGGCTTGCTTACCAGAAGGCTGCACTACGCCTGCCATTCACGACAAAGTGTCGGCGTCAGGAACGACACTGTACGGCGTTGCTATTGTAAGAACATGGAATATCTGCCACGTAAGAACTTACGGACTCAGACAGCTAGCAACGAGCGAGATGGCTGTTTCAAGAAAAAGACCCAGACACCTGCAGATCGTGATGGGGCACAAAGAAGAATGGGGCTGTAGGACGAAATAAAAAATACGGAGTGATATTTGATATTGGAAAATTAATCCTACTGCTCGATGAGGAAGTATGAAGCCACAAACGTATTTGACTAATTCTCCCAATGCAGAGTATTGCTTCGAATCTCTCGAACGTTTCTAAGAGAACTCAAAATTTACACAAACAGTTTTCATGCTCTATACTACCGTGGGCTTATTAAAAGGGTCATTAATATTTTACGGTTTATCGTGATAAGACGTAATGAACACTCCAGAATTCACTCGTACAAGATGACTTTCCTAATTTTGTGACGTATTAATCACTGGTTACTTGTATTATGCACTCGTACACTCTACAGTTGTTTACAGTTAAAGCAGTACGCTCTGTTTTAGTATGGTATCTTTAGAGGTAAGCAATCCCCGCCCGGGTGCAAAGATAACGTGTTTAGCTACTGAAACCAGTACTTACTGACGTGATCTAGGTTGGAAACTGGGCGTGGACGCACACTATGTTTTGTTCCATTAGTGGGAGCGGCCGCCTAAATCAATGTCTCGCAGTACGCTAAATCCAAAATATATACTTAAGTATAACTAGTACACTGATTTTTTTATGGTTTTCGTTTTCAAGTAAAGTCTTTATTAGAAGACGGACGTCCGCTAAAATCTCTTACGGTGGAGGCCAAAAAGATATGGCTGTACATTAGGGCAGATGAACCATAACTGCTTTTGAATGAAGGGGGTTCTCTTGTTATAAGCACTCACGGAAAAACATACGTGTGTGTGAGAGTGACTACCGATTTAAATTTGAAGCTACCTTGGCGAAATACTACATCGACCAGACGGAAAATGTTTGTTGCTTTCATATGGGCAGAGTGCAGGCGTCGCCCAAAGGCTACTTGGAAGTCGTTCGCCTTTACAAGTAGACGATACCTTACAAACTGAAGTAACTTCGACAACAATAAGCAATACTATATCAGATACACTAAGATATCATTGTGTATATTTACTCATGATATTGTAAAGTTCAAAGCTTCATAGATAGTTTATTGCCTTTTTCAACTCTAACCAGATCGCTGCTACACATCTATAGTTCGACATTTTTGGGAAATGTTTCCACGTGTTCGATTTGCGCGCGATATGAATTACGTAGAATATTACTTGTTTTTTCTTGGTTTATTTTTCTTTTACATTTTTCAAAACCTCGAACAGATGCATCAGTTTCTATGAGTCGGTATATGTATATAATGTGAATTGATAACGTCATCAATTCAAGTCCAACAACAGACTATATATACCCTGACGTGCCTAAATTGTGAGCAAACGTCAACATGCAAATTACAGATCTTTTTTTTTTTGCTGTCGCTGACCTCGTACATCTCTATCCCCATATACTGCCTACGACAAGCAAACGCTGGCGTATACGTGTAACCGTACGTGCCCCTGCTTATACCGTGCACATCGATAGGGTACTGTTAAGTACTTAACCGATGAGTATCCTCTTGATGCGAATACTCGTAATCGGCCTCGAGAGATCGTTTCGCCGCTTGTTGCTTTAGCTAACGGAAATGGTGGCAGTTTCCGTCTGTGGACCAGGTCGGGCGCATGTTATGGTGTCCACATGTGGCCACACTCTGCGTCTCGTTCTTAAGTCTCCTCTTATGTATTCTACCACCCTAGCCGTCACGATTGGTCCAGCTGGCATCGCCATTTTGCCAAAATCCATCTTGAGTAGTCTATTGGATCGCTGTTTTTTATAGTTCGATTATTTCTCGCGACCGCTTGTGTGATTCAGTTGAGTATTGTCCCAGAAAGAACGATTACTGCATCTGCTTGAATAGTTCGCTGCGGGTCAGCTAAGACTGACCCAAAAAACAATGTCGCTTCCAGTTTCAGCTGAATTTAAACTTCCCATAGCTCACCATTGCACTAGCGTCTATTACAGTAGTTACTCTAGACGAAATATAAACCCACTGACTGACCAACTTTTTGTCTAAATACATTATTGTCAACTATGGAGGATCTTTTCTAGCAAACGCGTTTTACATCGTTAAATAGCAAGAATGTATTGAATTTTCTTTTTAAATAACCCGAACAATGTGTTTCTAATAATTCGCCCACCCTTTTTTTGTTTCAATAGGCAACATTTGATAGACTAATGTGGACACAGATACCTTGGTAGTTACAGAAGATTTTTAATGCATTTCTGTAAATAATTCGACTCATCTGCTTCATTTAGACTATCGGGAATGGCCTGATTGTAGAAAATCTACAATCAGTCGTATTAGGTTTACAATTAACGCGACAAAACAGTGAGCGTAAAGATAGAGGTACAAAAGACACAAGAGGAAATGCTTGAGTCCGCTTTATATAATATATGCATTGAAACGCAGTTAAATCATTGCTGGTCTTTTTGCTGAAATGTTTTGCATCGACCCAGTGTGGTAAGTAGAAATGGGTTTTTTACATGTAGGGCAGTTAGCAGAACGCTCAATTTGTAACGAATACGTTAGCAAAGAAATAACAGCGAGGTAGGTATGTTGTCAGCTTTGTACGACGAGCGACCACAAAGGACGTTATCCAGGATTGGATTTTCATGTCTTAAATTTAGATGTTTCTATGATATATAGCACACAAATTTCCTAAGCCTGTAAGGAGCTCAGACTTTCAGCTGCTTTACAACCTCAAGTGTTAATTTATGTATGTTGTTGATCACAATCGTATTTGCACACGAGGAACACAAACCTTTTACAGAGTTAGAAGACTTGAGCCAACTTAGAGCAAGGTGCAATCAGGCCGCCTAATTAAAAAATAAGGTACAAGTTATATGGCGGCTCAAGGTCACCTGTTTCGTTGCTTTTTTAACAGCAGATGGAGTTCCTAATTGAGCCTAGCGTTCCGTCTCAGCGTTAACGTCAACAACAATGAGAAGAGTAGATCGAAAGCAGTAACGACTCTTCGTGGCATCGCCATGAAATGGTCCAGTCTCGATTGAACAGCCTAACAACCGTTCGAAGCAGCCGCTCTGTTTCGACAGCTCTCACTTTGGTGGCACCTATAACAGTTAAACGGAACCCTTCGTCAAATATGTACCTCGGTACGATATACATTTACCTATCGAATATTATTTACCACTAACATAGGGAAATGTTTGCGTTTAAAAACTATACCGGCTAATCTAACAAAAAACAGATATTTCAACATAATGGTTTGAAGGTATCTCAATGAAGCTACTGGCGGTTATAATTAATCGATGTAACCACGATTTATTACGGTTACAGCTTCAATTCTTAGCGTAAGCCACCAACTTGTACTCTTTTAATTTGCAACTAAGCTTTTGATAGTAGAAGCAATAGCATCAAAACGTACGAACAGGTACAAACTTGTCAATGCCCTGCTTAAATACGCATAAAAAGTTGCCGGGCAGCAGATGAGAGGCCTCAAAAATGCAAGAGCTCAAAACGGCCAGTGTTTGAAAAACGTTAACTTATAAAGTTTATCTGGACGAATTTATTGGACTTGGCAATTGATGACCCGCTCTCTAAAATATCCATTAATTTCTGTATCGATGAAGAATGGCTTTTCAAACTATTCTAACGAATTTTGTAGCTCTTTAAAGCTAAACTCCATTAAGGATTCCTGGTTTGTTTCAAGGGGGTTTTCCTTCCAGATTTTCAGAAAGCTTACGAAAACTGACAATAATGTAGAGCGTTGATTTCGGGCGGGGGTTCGGTGAGCGCGAAGAGGTTAGATGACAGCCAATCTATTTCCACATTCTACTATTTTAAGATCGTGCTTTTCTCTGGTACCTCGAGTAATGGACGAACGCATGCCCTTTACGAGAAACGGTCCGCCAAAGCTTTCTCGAATCCTATGTATTTTTTAGCATTTGCATGGTTGGAAGAACTTGGAGCAAATAGGGTTACTAAGTCAACGTACCTTACTAGTTGCCACGATTACTAATTGAGAAATGCTTCTGACGGAACGGATCTATTTGAAAACATCGAATATATTCAATAACGCAACAATTATACTTCTGCTAGAGGTTTCGCCAGATAAACGAATCAACTAGACATGCTCAATTGTTATTTGCTATACAGGGCAAAAACCCGGCGTCCACCGATCCGTTCGGCCAAATTCCTACTATAGATCGAATGTATCCGTAAGATGTATTTGAAGGATTTTCCACACAATAGCGATGTAGAAGCATGACATGCACAGATCCATAGCACACTTCGCATTCACTTACGGATTGACTTGCTTCATACTCTTACGTATACCGGTAAGAACTCAACCCTATCGTGCATCGGATTCGCGCTACCTTCTAATGAGCGTACAGAGAATGAGTAAAAACGGCTAACCGACTAATAGAATTAGAAAAAGGGAGACAAATAACGGCTAGTAGTGGTTTCAAGATAATACGATGCTATAGTAGTAGAAGGGACCGCAGACTAAGCGACATCACCACAGGCGGCGTAACAAACATCATCAGCGATCTTCTACATTGCGGACAGCACCACTACCCTCGTCCACGGAAAAAAGTCGAATAGAAACAACATGAAAAAAGGAATAGATAATCTAGATGCAGTATTCAGCTGTTGTTCTCACCAGTGTTGCCCTTCCCCTTCTACTGCTGCCACCGTAGCGGTAACCTTTGTGTCCAATGCTCTTTCTACTGTTATTATTGTTGTTATTGTCCAGCTGTTGTTATTCAGTTACTCAGCTGGCACTGACAGATTGATACGTACATATATATAGGAGAATCGTGGAGTTGTTATCGTCGCTGCTGAAAAACAAAACAGCAAGAATTTATCGTTTGACGTAACGGGGCGCACGGCCGATAAAAAGTGGACGAGAAAAGGGGGCTAGTCTACGAAAAGTAGGGAATCGAAGAGAATATGCTTCGCCGTCGTCGTCGTCATCGTTTTCATCGTCGTGTAATGCCGCAACAGCAGGCAAAAGCCAGCCAGTCGCTTACGGCTGCCGCTCTGGCTGCCTCAACCCTTGCTTTCACCTGGCGTCGTCGTCGCGGAGTCGACTTCGTTGCTGACATGTGTCTCGCCACCACCGTAAACAGCAGCAACATCAGCAGTCGCGCTGCTAGCAAAATAAGGCTGGAAAGGACCTTAAACAGGGACCAGCCTGGCCGACTGAACGGCCAGCTTAGAGCCGAATGTTAGCCTGCGACACCTAAATTGGTCGGCTGCTTTCTTGAGATTGCTATCGATATCACTGTTTTTTTTCGTTATTGGGTCTGACATCTGCCTCTCGACACCACTCAGCGTCGTCATTGACGTTGCAATGTCTACCGGGCTCTACGCCTAGCGCGCATATAATCCGATCCACGCGAGACTTTAAGGCCTACCAGACAAGCTGCGCGCTCCAGTCGCAGATTGCCTTCGCAGGACCAGCATTTGCTTATATCAACATGAAACCAGAGCGTTGGCTGGTTCGCATGCTGCTGCTGCTGTTGCTAACGGGTGGTTCACACTGCTGATCTCCTAATGCCGATATGACGCTTGCCAACTGCTGGCATTGGTGCATTACCACCGATTGGTCGGCCAATCGGCCCGGGTAGTCGACGGAGAAACCCATCTCGTTCCGACCCGTCTGGACCCGTAACCCTACAATCGCCTGATTGTCTGGTAGTTCGCTGTCGATGTTTACAAGCGGCATGGACAAAACCGCCTGGTGCAATAAGGCGCTGCCGGCCTCCAAGATGTAGAGGTGGCATGTTACGTTATCGGTCTGACCGTATCAGGCCTCGAATGAATGACCCTTTAAGCTGCAGCTAAAAGGAACGATTTGCGTTTTCGCTTCAGCCGTTCGGCGTCGCAACCTCCCAATATAACAAATGATTTAGCGTTCCAGCAACAATTTATTCGTATCAAGAATACATGTGCTCAATACGCTAGCCTGAATGGGAAAAATGGTCCGTCCTTAACCTATAATACGTTTTATGTGTGTTTTACAAAGCAGGAGGGCGCACTTGTAATACAGATGTGGGTGTGCTGGTCAGTCAACGCTTCCGAAAGCTTCAGCTTGCCTTCGGGCTTCTCCACGCTTAACTCAACTTTCACCGGTCTAATCGCATGATCTTGCCTTCCTGGTTAGCTGCTGCTGGCGCATGCATGACTTGAACGGCAAACGGCGGAAGTAGAAATCATTAGAAGTGGCAATCGGTAAACAGACACCATGAGGCCAGCACCACCCCCAGCTGCTGCTGCTGCTGCCGTTGTCACAAGGCATTGTTCTCCTGCCGCTTGTGCAAAAAGTTATTCCAAATCATCACAACCCCCTCCATATAATAACATGCCTATTAAATATCGACACTGTGACAGCGAACCCTCAAGCAGCACTACATTGCATACGGCTTCACAATACTTCACTTACCGAGATCGTAGCACCAACCAGCGATACTACATGCTATACGGAGGGATTCGGACTGCCGGGCTGGGGGAGGCGCGAAGACGACGAACCCGTAAGTTGGCTATGTGAAAATTTGCTCTTGTCTCATGTAAACGAAGACACATCCAGACCTGTCAACCAATAATAGTTCAACCCCTCTATGTTTATCAGGCTCGATTTGTATACATCTACTGACTGCCGAGAAGAAAAGGACGGGAAGATTTGGTCATCTGTCGCAGGAAAAGAGCGCTCCGCGTCTTCCTTCTGGAAACAGTCATGCACGTGTAGATACCATTATGTAGTAACGATGTGATGTTAATAACTGCCATGATATGCACGCGAATAGAGAAACAAGTACATGTGAGATCGTTTAGGTCCATGGCCAAGATTTAGGTCCGTCGCCTTAATAGGTTCGCAGAACGCTCAGGATCTCAACGAAAGGTTATATTTTTGTCGAACGTGCAGACAATTATGGCGCGCTGTTGCTCGCATGAGCGGCACATCTACAGTGGGTATAATTTGATGAAGTCTCTGTGATTATACCTAAGGCAGGTTAATGTTCCAAAAATTTATCATACTGCATATAAGAGCAACACTGTAACAAAGTAAAGAAACCATAATATTTTACGTGTTTTCGAAATGGCCAGTAAACAAAGCTATAAAATTGCAGACTGACCGTTTATGGATGAACGAAAGTGGCAACCAAACAGCTCGTTCAATTATTAACTTAGCGCTTTGAACGTGAGCCAGCACAGTTGTGCGCAAGCTTTCGGAACTTATGACCTGTGCCTCTGACGACCATATTCTATCAAATATCGATTTATATGTAATACGCACTTATGGAGAACTTAATGGATGTAAATCCAACTAATCCTCGCGTTGGCTTCAAGAACAGCTGCTGTTTCGTGCGGCGGATATTCTAAGTCACTACCCTCAGACGTTTTAATCGGAAATTCTGTTATCTCTACTAGGCTACCTTACGCCCACAGCTGTTGGGTCCAATTCAACTTCTATTCTTAAAACTTCAATAGTAGACAATGAAACAGAGAAAAATCACAACAACTTATCTTCGCAAACAAAAATCATGATGAATTTCTGCCGTGGCTATCTCTGATCGATAATGCGTCATTTGCTACTGTTATTATTTCCAAATACTGTGAAGTGTTTGTCTCTCTTAAAATATCTTCTTTTCATTGATCTAGAGAGAGGACAAACATAAAAGACGCAAAAGTCACACAGTAACAGAATAAGATTGAATAGAATACAGAAAATATGTACCAAATCAAATATTCAGTCTCGATTGTGTGTGTTCTTCGCGGCGTTGCGCATTTCTTCCGGCGCCGCAATCGGCGTCGCTGAAGTGGCTGAAGTAGAAATAAGACAAACAAATAGGCAAACCGACTTGGCGTGTCCAGGCAAAAAGATCTCTGTATCGATATGCGAGAGATAGCGAAATTGCCAGAATTGGAATGATCCTTGAAGCCAGAGTGATCGGAACACATAATCATATCAGGGCTAAATACGTGGCTGGCTATAATAGTACGAGCGATAGACTGCAACTGAGACCGTCCAACCATCCGGTATCAAGAGAACTGCAACGGCATGCATCTTGCCAGCAAGCTCGTTCTTTCGCCTGTGGTGGTTGGCAGCTGTGGGGGTGGCTGGCAGACGTCCAGGTGTGCGCGAGTCGTCTAGTGGCGATACTCGTAGTTTCCGCCACCTCCACCTCCGCCGCCGCCGCCGCCGCCGCCACCGCCGCCGCCCTCACCAAGCGAGCGAATACGCAGCAGTTAGAGAGCCCTTCAGCCGGGAGCGACAGGCATTGACGATGCCTGTGCCAGGCACGCCTGCCTAGCCGTTTGTCTGTCTTCGTATCGGGCGGATTGTTGGCCAAGGCGGGCTGCCGGGCGGGAAGCCACGTGCGCGCTATTCAGGACGGCAGCGGCGCGGTTCCCTCGCCAGTAGTGGAGAGGGAGTAACCACTGCCAGACTCAACTAAGGAGGGCAGCTGCTACTCCTTAAGAAGTCGCCGGGCAGGCAGACACACAGGCAGCCAAGCAAGCTTCCGCTTTGCCTCTGTAGCAGTTGCCAGCTCGCAGAGCATCCGCTTGAGGTCTACGCGTACCGCTGTCTCATTGCTAACGCTATTGCTGTAAAGTTCCCAAGGCAAGGGAGGCCAAACATCAGCAGACTGCGGCCTTTGCCAACGATCGTAGTGAGTCATTAAACAGGGCAGTGCGAGAACCAGCTCATCATAACAGCAGCACGAGCAAAGCAACACGGGGACAGTAACGCACTTAAAAAAACGGCATTGGCAGGCAAAACTGGGCTGGCTCTGTCCTTTTGTCTGCTGCTACTACTACTAATCCTGCATGCTAATTGAATGCTTCTTTGATCATAGCACACCAAGCTACAGATACATGACAGACGGACCAAAGTGATCCATTGTAGCCATATCGGCATTATAAAAAAATGTGCAGTTTAAACTGGTTAACGAAAAGCGCTAAACGGTGAGCACCACACGCAGTGAATGTGGCTCTGTGCAGGATCTTGGATTGGGATCGACAGCCGAGTATCTGGTCGACGTCAATACGATATGTTCCATGTGAATAGACTGACTGACTGACTGACTGACAGTCAACATTTAGCGACAAACGTGAATACTCAGCCCAGGGAAGAAGCCTGAAGGGCCGGCAAATTCTCGCAGATCTGGTGGAAGCTCAGTTGTTTATACCGTTCGATTAAGCCGGTGCCCCGAGTAGTGTTTGTGGCGGGTATCTGGCAGTCACGATTGCGTAGCGTATATTACTTCTACAATAGCACTAGAGTTCATTGGCAAAAGAAAGAAGAACATCATGATTCTACAGCACAAGACAGACATTGTCACGAAAGTGGTTCTCGATAAAGACCTTATCGAAGACAGCGAAGTTCTTAATCTTCTGGAGCGGCTAGAAGGCCTTCTGCCGAAAAAGCGCCCTCGACTAAGTAATCTCGAAGTTTTACAAAGTGCTATTGACTACATACAGGACCTTAGTCAGCTACTGGATCAACACAAAGCTCAATGGCATCGATTGTAACGCGGCAGTCAGTCAATGAATGTGGAAATTTAAATCGTCACTATTAGCGAGGAGCTCGCGTGATCAGGGAATGTAAAAAATACGGCGGAACAGCAGCCAAAAAGAAAGAGTCATTTTAGCATCGATTTATATATGGGTGTACGTGTGTACCAAATGAACTTGGCTGCCCGGTAGTGTGGCCGTTAGTAACTGTACAATGCTCGTTTACCGTTCAAAGCCCGCGCGATCGTAGCGATCGCAAACGGATACAGTGTTATACACTGTGGCGTAATCATAATCTAGTCCACTCATCTTTTCCTGCTAGGGATGAAACAGACGGCCTCAGCGTTGTCACTACTAGTAGACACGATATTATGTGCGTGTACAAAGCAATGATACATTGCGAAAGATGTGCTGTGATAGCACCCTTGTAAATATTATATAAATAACGCAATACCAAGTAATTGTGGCAGGTATGATCCATAGCCACACTCGCAGCGGAAGTAAGAAACTCGTGAAGCTTAATACGAAATCAACATAAAACTATAACAATAGTCGTGAAAGACCTGTGTGCAAAATGTGCATGAGGTATGCGTTAATAAACCATCAAATTGTATCGTAGATAATAAATGTTAAAGTTTTTCAAGTAGTCGGCCTCATTATTTCGATATATATATATATGTCACCAGAATCTAGTTATATATAGTCGGTACGGAGTATCACTCACGCACATTTTGCCCCCATTATTAGTGGTTAATCTGTTGACCCCCTGTCAGAAGACGTGTTGCTACTCCCCGTTGACACCGTAAGAGCACCACTTTTCCGAAATTACTATCGAGTATATTTAAATATGAAACAACCATTCTGTTTCTAAGAAAATCAAATGGTCCGACTCTTCTACGAGATGTACTGTTTCGGGTAATTATAGTACCAACGAGTTGTAACAAAGGCAAAAACAAAACGTCTTTTGTGCTTCTATTACGTAATCTTACGCTCTAGGGTTAGCGGGCGGTAAGCGAAGAAACGATATATACACGCTTGTTGTATATTCATCCATAAAAACGATAGCAGACTACATGTCGTCCTAAGAAAATTTCGGGTGTTGCTGTTTATTCGTCGTGCGATATTAGCGAGACATAAACAGTAAGACAGTTCCCAAGATAGGCCTATTTGCCAGTCAGGTGTTGACCGCCCCCATTCCCTTGGTTAGCCTTTCGAGCCCCGTCTTGATAGATGCGCAGGCGGTGCACCGTTCTTGACGATGACTGTTTTTTAGCCTTTATGTCTACTTACTATGAGTTTTCTGTTCCTTAAATGGGTGGAAATACGTTTGCGACATTTATTGCGAGCAAAATTGTACAAACACAAATATGCCGTGTATCTTGTCTCATGTGCTGACTGAATCAATAAACCTCATCAACATTTTAAACTTAACTTCATGACTAGTTTTGTAACTTTCAGTTGCTTACAATTCAAGGATCTGGCCAACGACTGTCACCCGAAATGAGGTCGCATAATATGCGACCTCCTTGTTGTTGGAGGCCCGCATCAATCTACTACGACCTTCGTACGTACGAGTTCTCTGAGTGCAAGTAAATAGATTTTGCCCTAAGCGCTGTACCGATGCTGCTTTGAAAAAATGCATCGGATGAGTTCATAATCTTAGTACTCAAGCAATTTGCAACGCAACTTTGTACTCTGGATGAAGCCCCTTTATCATTATGAAGTGCTCGCTTGTAGCGTTGGAACACAGATTACAAATCTGGGCTTTATACGCTCTAAGTAGACACGAAATCTTCGCAATCATCATATACTTAGCATTCGGGCGATTTATAAACGGGTAAGCTGTCACAAGCCATTTCGCGCCCGTTGACGTTTGCCGCACTGGCTTGTCACATGCGCAAATAATAGGTTAGCAATATGTTTTCCTCGTTGCTCCCCCTCAAACTTCGGTCTTTCGCATATTCAGTCTTAGACTTACATCCCACAGGTAAGGTCCCAAACTTAGAACGCGCTCAAAGAGTAGAATAAATCGTGGCATTCATTTTTCCATAAGCTTGTGGCTTCGACCCACGCCCTCTGGCCCCTTTACAGGGTTGCCTATATGAATGGAATCTATCTCTCGTCAGCTCATCCGACCTGTGTCCTCCAGGACAAGAACACTTACCATCTGAAGGTTACTACCGCGAAATCCCGCTAGTGCTCACCTCGGATCCTCGGACTGCGACAAAGCGATTTAATGTCCGATTGCTCTGTTCCATAGCGACTGCAACAGGATCGTCCAGTACTAGTAGAGTTCGTACTACTCTACTAACGGTTGCAGTTCTAGATATCTCACGCAACATTTGACGACAGTAGCAGACAAACAGCTCATTTAGTTTAATGAGTGCAGTGTAAATATCTGCATAAATATATATTTGCAGGTGTCTATGACTATGCGTATAAGAACTTCGAATACAGCACGGCACCGGGAGTAGCGACTCGGTGTCGTTCGTCGCTGAAGGCCGGCGCGGGCGTTCGCTCACGAATGCGTACGACAGCAGCGGTTACAGCTCTCCGCAGATGTTCGGCCTCAGTTGGCCTACAATCCGTAGTATTTCCAGCCTTAACTTCCTGCTCAGGTTCATGAAAGCAGCAGCAGCAGCAGCAACGGGAAGGCCTGCAGACGCGGCAAGTTCTATTCGACAAATGGAATCTACCCCCCATCGCCGCTGCGAGCGGTGAGTTTAGCAGGGTTGGCTATGCTTGGGAAGCAACTCTCAACAGTGCCAGGTCGTCGGAGAGACGCTGCAGCAGCAGCAGCAGCAGCCATGTTGTGATGATGCAACGCTGGCCCTAAGTCATGATAGCTGCTAGGCGAACTCCGCACCTGACTGTCCGACCGTCTGGCCGTGTCAGAAGTTGTTGTGATCAGGGCGGGTAACAACAGCCGTCCTCGACTCCATTGGGACTTCTAGACCTACTGTTTCAAGTGTCAAGCATTGGTCATTGTCATGATCATTGTCACAATTGTCATCAGTATAACTAGCATCGTCGCTTTCGTTGTCGCCTACAGGCCGCACACACAGTCAGTCACCCTTGTCATGCCATAGCGTTCATTCAAACGTAGCACAACAAAAGCTACAGCGCGTAATATTAAGCGTATATCAATATTTGCTAACACACAAAACAATCAAAGTTGCTCAGCACTTCGCCGACGATCTGAGAGGTAGTGAGTAGGCAGACATTGAGTGTGAAGGCTGTATGGATGCGAGTGTGAAGAGGACAGCTGGCACGGTGTACATTTCTGTATAATGTACAAAAGGGCTTATGCTAAATATGGCATTGTTGCCAACATAAAAAAAGAACACTGATGCCGAAGGCAAGTGAAAAAGCTAATTCAATGGGGGTTGGGCAACGTTACCATGCAGACACAAAACATCCTTATTCTTCGGACCATAGTGGGCTTTCTCTACTCTCGAAGCTCTCGACCCGATTCTAAAGCCTCAACTGCAGCAGATCTGGAGGCCTGTTCCCTACACCGGGTGCCCAGCTTTGCGATGACAATGAACAATGTCTCAACTGGTCTTGGCATGTATCTTTAATTTATGGCAACGTCGAACCGTTCGAATGAAGATGCAGTTAACGCAAAGGGTTTGGCCTAGCATATGCTTACAGGAGCTGTCAATGTGCCTTCTTATGAGCCTCCGCTCATATATCAGATCGCTACGAAGAATAGTTTTTACAGCCAGTTACATTGCTTATTAATCAAATGAAATATTCAGAGTATCTAAAACAATCGAGCTTCATTCACACATGTACTATTGCCTACACTATATATAACGTAACTTGGATGGGATGTGTAGAGATCGGTACGTTTGCGTACGAGAAAGGCGGCTCATGGTTAACGTCAAATTCCCTAGTTTCAATACGCGTTTAATTTTTTCCAAACATAAACAAAGGCGAATATGGTTATGTTATAGCTTATAACGACTATTTTTCTTTGTTGTTATGACAATCGTGGGACCTATTTGTTAAATAATGGCAATGTTATTTCAACACACTTTCTGTTTGCTAGACACGTATGGCAGCGACTGCCAAAACGTCTGGGAATGGAACGAACCTGCTTAACAAAATAGTATACGAATCTCGATCTATATATATATATATATCACTTAATTAGATTTGCTTAACATGGCGAAGGATTCTTCAAAAAGGATAGTGAACTTCATGACTATCTGTTTTCAAAAGTTGGTTAGAAAATCACTTAAAGCTTGTCATGAGCTTTATTTGTCTTCATTTTATCACGTCTCGTCACAGTTATCCTTGACGGCACAAGCAAGCTGTTTCAATAACCCACCCGGCGGCACCTCGTCTGCGTCACCATGCGCGAACGTCTGTCGATCAGCTTCTAGCATCTACATATACTACTTACAAACATACAAAGTACACGCTATACGCTGCCGGAAGTGCTGCGTGCTCCAGTTGGACGGCTCCACAAAATACCAACATCTTTCTGGGAACTACTGGGTGCCCGTTTGCGCCATAGTTGGATTGTATTTCCCCGCTTCCCGTCTCACACTCAATCGTAGTAATGCAGTTTTCGCCTGGGGATTGCACCACTGCTTAACTGGTCACCTGAGCTGACAGTCTCATAGGCATTGCCCGCAATAACTCTGCTGCGGCGTATGACTACGACGGCGACAGCCGGATCCCGGCGGCACTTCAGCGTGCAAGGACTATCTCGTTAAAGCAATAGAGCAACAGTACATCATAGACTGCATTACTGGACTCTGATGCGGTTGGAGCTGATATGTAAGCCTATGCGTACAACTTGGCGAACGTGCAATACATGCAGGAACAATACAGGGAAGGGTTATCGGACGCTTAATCTTTCCCTTTATCCGTTGGTGGCTTTACTACAGCTGGGCCTGCTTGAAGGACTCAAAGGCTGCTTTTAGCGGACGCTCGAGTGCCACATGCTGGTCGGGTAAAGGTGATAAGAAAGATGCTGGGGACTATATTCGAGTGGATTATATCGGAACAGGAGGAACTGTGGTCGCGGACTACGTATATGTGACGCAGTGTTTGAATGAACTGAAACGTGTACGATAAGTGGGTAAGGCCCAAATGTTTAAAGAGGATAGCGCGCAGATTACATTGTAATCGTTCTAATTGAAATTTATAGGAATCATGATACGATCAGGGCTTTATCAGGCTAACGTGAATCACTAAGTGCTTAAATGGGTGCTTGCTGTATGTGTAGGGACGAGACGACGGTGGCCTAATTGTTACGTACTAATAATAATAATAATAACACTTTTTTTACTTGGTACGGAAGTGAAATATAGGAAAATATAATTTGCCCACTGAAACACGGCAGATATAGTGTAGGAAATGTGGAGATTTTGGTTACACTTGGACCGGAGAGATTTAGAGAGGTGGCTCCAACTGGTGTTACTCCGCTTTATTGCTTTTAGCCCATAGATAGAACTTTGTAGAGATGTCCTATACAGGCGAAGGTGGCTTCTGCAACCTGTTTGTATTGACAAAAATTGACAACAATTAACTACATCCATTATCGACAGTTGTTATTACTCACCCAGTTAATTTCTTTTCTATCTTGAGCCAGCAATTGATTTACACAAATGTTACACAGGATGGATTAAAACAGGCTTACGGTCATTTGACACAGCCTTTTAGTCAGGAACGAAGATGGGTTTTCAGTAGCAACGTAAATTATGAGCCTGTTCGTTTTACTGACGGCAAACGAGCTTTTTTAGTAAGATAGGGCTTTTTTTTTTTAATTTTTGGGCTACTTTTTCCCTGCTTTGAATTTTTCTTTGCGAACGCTGACGGACTAAATAACATTGAAAGACACGTTAATTAAGTATATTATGTTTCTACCTATAATCACAGTACCTCTCTAACAGAAAGTAAAAAGTACGCCTATTGTATTAGCTAAAGATATACAAGCGCTGATAAAAAATTAAAAAAAAAAAAACTATGCGTTGTAAGCCGAATGCACTATCGTTCGCGTTTTCTAATTTTTTTCATAATTCTAATTTTTGTCGTTTTCTAATTTTTGTCAGTATATAATGGGAAAGCGTCTAGCCATTTGATGGCTACTGTCGCAGAAGATAGATCTCAATAATGTACAAGGTCATATAGAGCCTTTAGTTAATATAACTTCAACATGTGCTGATTGCAAAGTTACCTGCTAACACTCCAGCCCCAGGAAAACTTATCGTTCGTTCAAATTGATGACAATATTTATACTGAATGCAGACCAACAAGCAAAATAACTGTCTAATTAATATTTGGCTCTTATCTGTACATCGATAGCGTTCGCAGCTTTTGGTAAAGTCTATGGGCTTATTAGTTTGAGTAACACCTCTAATGTATTAAACAAGTGACAAGTTCTTTTCGACTTTTTATTTTTAATTTATAATACTCTATATCATGTCGTTTTCGAATTGCTCGTATAAGGTGAAAAAGGCACCTAATTTACATTAAAAATTAAAAAAAAGACGTTTATAGCCTTTATAAACTCTGTTTCAAAGAGTCTTCGCGCTCCGATATCATCTTCTTCCTAGAAATGGTACCATTCCTTCTTTCTTACACATCAATCACCTTCATATCATTTGTCTCGGTTCTGCACTGCTCAGCACCCATAATATTTCCTTCTTTTTTTTTTTTTGCTATGGCCTATGAAAGGCCGAGTCCAAAACCCCTATAGACACCTCGTTCAAGCCAGGAACACGCCACATGCAGCACATCTTTAAGGGGGGCAAGAAACGCAATGTATGTGTCGTTAAAAGAAATTTTAATCTATTTTTCGTTTGTATTGCACACCACAGTTAGTTTAGCAAAACCCGGAGAACCAGCCGGTATCCTTCTGTTTGCCGCTTTCAAACCTAAAACAGCAGCGAGATTAAGGCGACGAAAGTGTTCTCGGCACGTGTAACCAGGCTGGCTGGCTGGCTGGCTAAGTGAAATGTAATAACACACTTACTTCTATTATGGCTGTAGCAGTCAGAGTCAAAGGCTTGGAAACTATGATTCGGCCAGCATTATTTTCAACCTAGGCTCATATGCCACCCAGCAAGAGTGCGATCTGGATCTTACCTTACCACCGAATTGAGACGGGCCGTCAATCGGCTAAAGGTCAGTTAAGGATCGTTGAACATTGCCAAGGCATTGTCTTGTGATTCTTAGCTTTTCTCGAAATCTCCCAGCTTTCTTACACAGCGAAACTACTGTTACTAGTACTAACCGCAGACCGAACTGTGGATCGTGTCCTACACAAATGAATACCGCAGCAAATGTCCGCAACCATGGCTAGCTTACAGAAAGTATAGGTAGTGCGTTGTGAAATTCGCCGACGTCGAGATGATCGGCAGGTAGGAACGGCCAAGCCACAGGACCACGTCCTGCTACGATGTGATCATCACAAGCCAGCAGAGATGGAGACTGGCTACTGGTAATGATGTTACCCGCACCGCTGCCTGTGGAACGATGTCGCGTGGGTACCTTTGTGCTTTTCCAGTTGGCTTCTGACTGTTATGCCACTTTTGTGTCGTGGCTGATATGCAGCAGCTCGAGCGGTCCCGATCTCGGGACTTTGAATGAGCGTGTTATGCGCCTTACTACGTTGTATTCCTATGTACGATCTTTCGATGCATACCGCACATCCTAAGGTTTTTATGTTGCTAGTGCTGCTTCGGTGAGATTCTGCTAGGGAATGTCAAAATGCGAGTGGAAGAAGGAGTACATCTTCTTAGATGCATATTGGCGTCGGTTATTTCCGCGGGTGCAACATCGGGTCGGCATCGACCCACAACCTTGCCTGATATGGCGCAGTGCAGATTCTTCTCCTTTGGATGTGAGGCAACCTGACGGTGTCATTTTTTTTTTAGCTTTCTCTGTTGTTCTGCGGCTCTGATCCTGGTTATTTGAGATATCTGAACAATACACATATGTAGGTACAAACAAGACATTTCATCTTTATGCCGTTCACTTTATATTACTCTAGTTTTTTTACTGTTTTTTTTAGGTTTTATTACTCTAGAATTTCTCTATCCATAAATACCTATTAGAATATCATTGATCTAACGACTCACCGCTCTGTCTCAGATTCGCTAAGTAGAGTATTCTTTGTAGAGCATCTTTTAATTCTGTAAAATGTTATGTTTCTCTATTGCCCGTAAGTTTGTACAGCGGAACGAATCCGTCCGTAGCTGTATCTTGGTCGTTCGCTTTCTGCGACATGCCTGGCTAAATATCGCTATTTAGTTCTGTATCAAATATCTACCAGGAGATGTGGGACCCCGTACGACTCAATTGATTGTTAGACCAAACGTAAAAATTTTCATCGTCGTTTAAACTTTAGACAGCAAACAGGCAGTCGATCCTGGCGAACTCATCGGAGTTTTTACCGCGAATCCTATACGATGGCATAACATTGGTAACTATATTAGTAGTTAGATGGTCTGTTTTTAAATGGCCAACTAAGAAACGCCTACTTCGTTTTACCAACTTTGCCCAAATAGTGGCAGAAATAACGTCGAAATGGAATACGGGTTTCAACCGTATCATGTACAAGATAAGCTAAAAGAGAAAAATAACCTTTGTTTTCCAAGAGACCGAAGACAGTATTCCAACAGCGCATGTGCTTTTTGAGGATCGTACTGGCGGCTCCATATGGGTCGTAAGGTTGGACCGCAACCTTGAATGTACAAGCCACTCACGCCAGCCCGCCGTTGCTAGCCCCTTTTACGTAGATATATTGACGTTCATTTGTAGCTGGATATGTAGTGCTCGTCACGCGTGTACATTTAACAGATACAACATTTCTCCTGTCAGCGACTCGGCAACAGTGACGGCCATGATTCAAGCAATAATGGGGGCTGTCGCTAGTCCCGTCTTGCTTCTTAGATAGGAATCAATAAGCTCGTTTATATTACTGCTTCTGCTATGATCGGTATCACTATCGTTTTGTTGCTGCTTACGCCACGAGCAATATCATCATTAGCATCACAGGGTTTATCTCTACCTATTTTAATCTCTCTTTCACTGTTTCATCCGGTCGTTCAATACCTCTTTTTTTCTTTTTCTTTGTGAGTAGCATGTGACGTATCTGCTTGGCCTGGCACCACCGTCCGCCCTAGGCGAAGCGCCTGTTGTAGCAAACGGCAAAAAAAGCACCACCACATCGGTAAAGTCCACGGTAGACAACAAGGAAACATCTAACGAGATAACTGAACTAGGCTTTACATTAAGCGAACTGTGAGAAATGTGTACATGTGTTTATGCGCGTATAGTAAAGTTGAGCAATAACTGTATCAGCAGCGGCGGATAAATATAGCAGGCATATGGAGAAACAGACAGAGAGTATGGGGGCAGAACAAAGGCGCACGCTTCGCGCTAGAAGTTACCATAGTCGTTGTTGTCCTTACCGTCCTCGCTGTCGAATTTAAATGAGAACCGGCGGCGGGCGCTGTTAGTAACTAGGGTAGGCTACTGCATGATGGTAGTGGCTCATAGTCGCATTGGTGTTCAGCAGTGGTCTGAAACTGGCTGGTAGTGGATAGTTGGCTAGCTGAGCGCCGATGTGGTGATAACGGTGTGAGCTGATATGCAGCTGTCGCTGTAGAGGCTGAGCCATGATGGAGACAGCGGCGGTAGCAGCAGATGGCCGCGAACCCAGGGCGCCTGCCAACTAGGCACCACGGGCAGGCCGGGTCGAAGGGCCAAGACCGACAAGGCATTGGTTTGTGTACCCCATGCTTGCCTGCGCGCACTCTCACAGTAGTTCTGGCATTAGTAGTGCTAGTCGTAGTAGTTGCAGTGGTAGTCAGAGCGAGTTAGCTAGGCTCAACAGCAAGCAGACAGACAGATAGAGGGACGGATAGACAGGGAGACAGACGGACGGACGGACGGACGGGCAGACAGACAGACAGGCAAGCAAAGCAGGGTCCGGTGTGAACAAACGACGCAACCAAATGGACGCGCTGGCCAGTCGCTCAGCCAGCGAAGCAGTAGGAGGCCGGACAGCCTTAAGCACACTGCCCACGTTCCTTCAACGCAAAGCGCACACCGTCATAGAAAATGACTAGCTGCTGGGAATTGTTACACCACTACCATTCCCGCAACTACCTACTAAATTCGCTATGGACAGATGGATAAAGATTTAGAGAAGTCCTTACGCTACTGTGCAGCCCAGGTTTGTTTTTACTTGGAGTCGACGCGAGCCAGTAGAAAAGAACGTGATCTCCCTTTCTTGGTACCCGTAACTGAACGGCGATCATAACCGCAAAAAAGTTTCCGGATGTCTGCAAGATGTCGGATACGACATTAAGGGGCAGGAACGAGAAAGAAAAAGATGGTGAATGAGAAGGTTGGCCATTTCGGTGGATAGCAGGGATAACCGATGGAGACATTCTTGGGAAGCCACTTAAAGACTACTATCAACAACAATCGCGACGGCTGAGCGGTCGAACTGAATTAGTGGCTAAAAGAGCGGAGGAACAACGGTGGAGCCTGGTCCAGCGGCAGTAGAAGCAACTTCAGGCCAACAGCATTTGCAGTGCGTCCGTAGGCGACAACGAAGAAGGAGGCGTTGGACGCTGGTGCTGCTGATGCCGTCGACAGCAAGATGATAGTAGTAGGGCCAGTCGGGATGGTCGTCGCCGGCGTTTCTTCCGCTGCCGCTTTCGTTGCCACTACAAAGAGTCGCTGGGAAGCGTGCCAGCCACACGGACTCCTCGCCATCCTCGTCGACCAACCGGCAGCCGAACAGCTGCCTATCTGCCTATAGCCGGCTACCGATGCTAGCTGCTTTGGAAACGGAGCGGGAGAAGCGGGCCGACTGGCAGGCTAGCCAGAAGAGGACGGGCGGGAAAAAAGACATGGGCGAAAACGAGGAAGACCTCTTCCGCACGGCATCTGCCTGCTGCTGCTCTCCTTCTGCTAGTATCCGCAAGCATTGGCAAGCAAGCATGGGAACTTTGCTGGCGGCACAGAACGCCTGCCGTCTGGCGCTCACCGCGAGCCTTCCTCATGGAGAAAACAGCGGCAAATTGCATCCTTCTTCAGATGACTACTACTAGCAGCAGTGGCATGGCTGTAGCCGCAGCCGTCATCGGCGCTGTTGTGTGAAAGGGTCTTCGCGGCGGCAGGGGAGCGCTAGCGGTCGAAGCGCGACGAGGTGCGGATGGGAAAGGAAACGAAGCCTCTGTCTGCCGCCGCGTTGTTCCTCTTTAGGAATGAGAGAACCAAACGAGATGCCGCTGTTGTCGATAGCGAAAAAGAACAACGAAGAAGACGACGACGCTGAAGACAAGGACCAGGAACCCGCTGGTAGCGTAAGCGAAGAGTGCCCCTTCCTTAGTAAGCATACGAGGAAGAGAGAAAGCCGTGGCAAGACGCAGGCAACGTATTTGGATTAGAAAGCGAACGTGAAGGGGACAAGATGAAGACTAGGACCGACGATGGCCCCATCGGGGGAAGGGGTGCAGGAAAGCCTGGTTCTTTCTAAGCAAGTTTCCTCCCAGACTTCCGTCTATCTCACATCTAGGCCTTCAACCATATTGCTTTGCCGTTTCGAACAACGCGTGGAAGATAGACACCTCTTTTCATGCTGGATTGGTGGGATGGACAAATGAACCGTGGAAATGCGGCGTATGGTGCTCGGTGGGCACGGAGTACCGGCTGGCGTGCCAGCACGGCTATTTCTACCTTGTCCGCCAAAGGATACGTGACTTTTCTCGAGCGATTTAACAAGAAAAGCACAGCGGCCGGCAAAAAAACGAATGGAGATACAGCAAATGACAAACGGTAGAAAGAGCGGTAAACAATAACACAGTATTTTGAGGTGCTATGACAGGATCTGCTGAAGAATCAAGTATGTAGGATTATGGTTAATGTCAATTGTAGTGCAAATCTCGCACCCCAGAACAAAAACAAAATAGCGACGCCATACGTGAAGATACGTGTTGTACTACACCTACAATTGAAGCTGTTTTATACATAGTACTTGCTACATTTTTTGTTTCATCATGGCTGTACATAGTCTGTATTTTTAGATCCTAAAAAGCCTTTATTTTTAGATTCTAGATTATAAAGATCTAGACTTTCCAGAAGACAACTTGATACGATTAATGTAAGTGCTCGTTCACTTCGAGTTGTAGTTCTCATCAGTGACGTCGACGGCGACACCGCAGTTCATGCTGACTACCCCTTACCGACGCGACCGACATTCGACATGAAACCGTCTATGCAAACATAAAAAATGCAGCAATGTCCACGTCTTAGAAACAACGCTTACGAGCGAGCAGGTACAGACAGCTGGTGAAAATCCGTGAACGATGCTGAACATCTGCGGGCGCTCGAACCCGTCATGGGTGAACAAGCAAACAAGGGAACTCAGTAGCGGATGTTTCTGGAAGGCTGCGTGGAGAAAGGCTATCTGTGCGTGTCCATGCGTGTCTGTGTATGTTTTCTCGAGCTCGCATCAGCGGGCGGATAGATAGACAATTGAATCAATTCTTATTTGAGTTAGGTACACGATGCAACATGCTCAGCTTTGTCGAGCTGCGGGTCAAACTGTGAGCGAATTTCATCATGGTATGGCTGATCGAGCTTGCATAGCGAGTAAACTCGGTCAAACTTCAATGATATTCAGTCTTCATAAAACGATTGCGTTATATGTTGTGCTTCTAGAGCCTTTTCGGATAAAGGAATAAAATTCGACTCTTATTTGTCTTCAGTGGATCTATAATGATAGAAAGAAACTACTTGAATCTACGTTACCAACAATACCAAACCTCCGATTTAAGTAATCCTACTAAAACAGATAATTTAATTTAAAACAGATCTATTAAAGCGGCCCGACTGCTCTGCACAAACGAGATATTGATTCGGTGAGTTGGGATAGGAGACTATGCCAAAAAATTACTTGCCATTCAATGTCAAAGCCAAGACATGTAAAGGTTCCGAGGCCTTTAAGGTTCCAGCAGATGCCGAGAAAGGATGACAAGTTTAAAAAATACGGATAAATAATGAGCATAAGATGGAAACGCGTCTGACAGAGACTTCAAAATCGAACTTAAGTTTGATCAGAAAAAACATATAAAAATAATAGTACACATGCTATAACATACGAAACGAACGGTAAAAATATAGAAGAAATTAGAAACGCTCCATAATAAGTAAATAGGTTGTTCTTCTATGTAAACGCCGTCAAACGCATCTTGAGTTCAAAAGTTTTGGAAAGAAAGTAATGCCCATTGAAAATAACGGTAAACGACGCTATATGCGATACACCCAACTTCTTTTCGAATTCGAGGTGTGAATCTCCCTGTTCAGTGTGAGACCTAAAATAAGTCCTACTTTTAAAAAATTTCATGGTAACGCCAAAGAGAAAAGGTAATTTATGTAATGAGTAAAAACAAGAAAGATGATGCTGTTACAAGAAAAGAGACTAATGTATTTTCAACATACTTCGAGGGAAATAAAGTCGAGGCAAGTTACCGGTAAACGATCCGACATGCGTGGAGTCAGTAAGCGAGCGGTTATCATATGTGGGCCAAGCGGCTTTGGCACATTGGAAAAGATGGTTGCGCCGGCCCGAAAGTATTAGAACAAGGTTTCGCCAAATTGAGGTTTCATGGTTTTTGGCAAGGACTTGTGTGGCGTGACAAAGGCTGGCCTACACAGCATACAATACGAGCAATTACAGTGAACCATTGTAAAAAAAGACGCGTGACTAGTAAGAGGCGAAACAAATGTAAATGCCATCTATATCAACAAATAAATTCATGGTAGATTTGTATCAAAGGGAAAAAGAGTAGACATTTTCGGTGATGTTTGTGGTAATTGAAAAGACGTATAGTGTGCAAGTGCTACCAAAATGTAGTAGATAACCATAAACAAGAAAGGAAGGATGTACGTGATCCGCCGTGTTAGAAAAAAGAGAATTGTAAGAATGAAATTCTCCCGTAGTCATTGCGGCAATTTTTACCACTATGTAGAGCAAATGGTGATATAATAAAATGGAAGTGTTTAAATGAAAAGCTCAGATAACAGAGATACTGTAGCGCTCACACGATGGAATTGAACCGGGGGTATCTCAGAGAAGGAGTCAGAAGGAAGCGGCAGCGAAAAAGAGAGAAATTGAAGAGGTAAAAGTGGGGATAAAGGACATGATCAAACAAGGGAAACAAACAAGAATGGTGAGCATCACGAGCACGAGAGACAGCTGAATTGAGGGCATCGTAGGCGGAGATATTTATTGGACTCGAAAGCGAGACGGAGATATTACCGATAGCGAAAACGATATATTGGAAATCCCACTAAGAGCTTAGGCACGCTTGCGGAAGAGTCCTGCTGCGGCATGGACTGGTCGGAGAGCGGCGAAGCCATGGGCAGCTGGAGCCGGCAGGTAAGATGGGGCGATGTACGATGCGCGGGCCTTGACGCGTTGCGAGTCGAACGCAAGGGCAGCCTCGGGTCCGGTCGGAGCGGACGACTGAATGGTCACATCGGCAGGGTTCTTCGACTCTGTCCCGAGTTCGTTAGTGATGACGTCGGCATGAAAGCCGGTCTCGTCAGCCCAATATGACACGGTGCGTTGGCGGCCGTCAGCAAGCGAGATGGTGTACTTGCCGGTGATCCGACCGGATCCATCGGAGCTTTCCTCAGCATTCGACGTTCCTACGAGGACATTCAGTAGAGGTTTTTAAAGTATGTCAGCGAAAAATAGAAGCTCAAGATAAGATGGATTGATCATATGTGATGTCGAGATTTCGAGACATCTTCGAAAAGCGTCAAAGGTAAGGGAGCATGCAGTATCAGTCTGCTGACGTTGTGAGGCTAACAACGGAAACCGTACATTTGGTATTCCGTGATATCTATGCATTAAACCACTAAATTAAAACTAAATCCTCAAAGGTGGCGCAGCAGTAACGCAGAAGTTTACGACTCCTCTGACCTACGTTCAAAAACACGCTTTCTTAGAACATCTGCCGCTCATACCTAAATAATGGACTTACAATGAGACCGGAGTACCCCCGACAGTTACCTGTCTCGTTTGCATGGTTTAAAATGTTCATAATAATTTTTCAAGTAGAAGTAAGCTTTTTTTTTTTCTCTGCAGCAATAGCATGACATAGTTTCTGTAATCCCAACATGGAATAAAACATAAAGCATCCAATATAGGTACAACGATTAAGAGCGTGGATGCATCAAATTATAAGCTTCTAAATGTTGTGCTTTAAGATATAATTGGAAACAAAATTCAATTTGAAGTAAAAATATTCGAAAATAAATAATTAGGATGAAGCCAACGGTTTTTGAGCCGTTCGCTAACTAGAATATATCAACCAATAACACAAAAAAAAACCTAATCAGCTGGTTCCTATCAGGTGTATGTATCTTGTACAGGTATCACAACACCTTATCGAATATTGCTTATTGTTGAATTATACTCCTAAACGAAAAGGACGCACTTTATGAACACAGCACAACCCATCACAACTATGCATAGCATTTACACAAAATATATCTGTGATATACAATATGAAAATCCATTGTGACACATCTTGGCACACTGAAACGTTGAGATCACCATTTTCGCTACTGAAAGCGATTGATCTCCCACTAATTACTAACCCTCAGCGTCCTGCGTCGAATATACGTATTGATAGGGTTGAGGAGGTCCGTACGCCTCTTGTTGAGCGTACTTTTGTCCTGCTACAGAAGCCACAAATAAGGCCACAACAACTGTAAGCATACGCATCTTTACGGTCCTGTATGAGGCTGAAACGGCAGGAAAAATCGAGTCGGTTGTTTTTATTCACTTTGAGGACGCACAGTCAATTCTGTGCCGACTTCTGGCCCGCGGTGGTTCTTATATTGTGCAGCAGCTGCTGCTGCTGCTGTTGCTTTGATAGCGCTGGGCCCCAGACGGATCCAACTCTTCCCTCGCGGCTGTCGGAACGAGCTGTCGTAGGTGGTATCGAGAACCAGTCGTCAGGTGCCTGTGTGCAATGGCACCAATGTGCACGGCAGAAAACGGATGGACGGATCAGTCCGGCTGTAGGTATTGTCTTGACAGCTGGACATTAGCAATGGCTGGGCAAACGAAGGGAAGGTAAACGAAGAGGGCAAGATGACGTTCGCGGGAATAGACTGGAAGAGAAAGATAACTGTGGTAAATAGGCGGTATTGTGTGCCGTATGCGGACAGTCGTTACGGGAGCAAATCATGGGTCAAGCGGTAACTTAATGATGGACCATTCTCGGCTAATCGAACGACCCAACACTAGCAATAGCACTAACAGTAATATTAACAACAGCAACGAAGAACACCGTAAGTACAACTGAAAAAAACAAAGCGGTTTTGTGCGTAAGAAGAACATCTATGTCTGCTTAGATACAAGGTGATAATTTTTTCTGTCATTATTCTATGTACTAGTCAGAAAGATAAAGGGATGTCGTAGCGATGGTAACTTTAGATACGCTTCGCTTGCATTGTTGGCCCAAATGGGGAGACGCTAATAACGTCTATCCGCTATTTACATTTCGCTTCATACAAGTAGTACTAATAGTAAAACATTTCAGGAAGACTGTAGCTAATCTATTCGCTATTGAAATGCATGACTAATCCATAGAATTTAATGGTTGCTTCAAAACTCCAAGCAGAACAGCTTAACGACAACACATGTATAGATATTCGTGCGGATAGAAATCGGCGTACGTCGGTCAATCGGACGACCAAACTTGTCAAGGATAGACGTCAATACACCCTCGAGCTAGAATTCCAAGCAACGGCTTGAAACACATACATCGTCATAGGCTAAAGCTGACGCCTTTTTGCAGATATGGTCTTCAAGCGAACTCCACTATCCACACTATACCTGTACCTTTAGTCTTTTCGTTAATACGCACTACTTTGTTACCACTGCTGTTCTCCCCTGTGTTTCTGTTACTTTACGCAGTAGACGTAATACACCTTGGACTTATCCGAAATAGCGAAATAAGGGGAAAAATTAAGTGATTTCCAAAGCTACGAATCTCACGTTTACAGAGACACCGAGTCAAAAGGATAATTCATTCATTTTCAAGTTATCATACGTTATAAGCTAGTGTAGATACTTTGAAAAGGAATAACGTGTCTCTATTAGCGGCATTGGCAGATATTTGTGTGTCGGCGCTTGATTACATCGCTAATATTGCTCAAAATATGCTTTGAGGTTGATGAAGGAAGTTTTAGTAATGAAAGATACAAACAAAAATTTAGCGGAAACGTTTTTTCAATACATCATGTTCTCAGTTTGCCGCTCGCTAATCAAGTATGCTTGCTCTACGTACATTGTTCCTTCGGCTTGCCCGAATCGCAGAATTATACCTCACGCTGCTATTCTAAAGTAAAAACGCCAATTTTGACGTTTCGCAGAGCAAAGACGTACCTAAGGTTCCTGTGTGAATGAATAAAGACATGTATGACATAAAGAAGTATGAAGTCGAGCTGAGCAAATATAAACAACAAAAACGCTAAAAAAAAGCAAAAATTAAACATGAAAGATATATCGACTATAATAATTGGCAGTTATTGAGAGGAACCGCGAAAGACATCCTGCTGTGAAGCCTGCTGCTCCTAACAACATAGTTACTATAGCCATAGCGAACTAACTACCAAATAGCGACATAAATAAGCAAGATAATCTGCAACGATTCGGAGCGATGAATAGTCACTACTGCATTTCGAAATACTGCATGGTCATTAAAGATAAAAACTTAGCCAAAAATAGCTCATAAACGTATTTTTTCAATAAATAATCAACAATTAAACTACGATTAATCATGTTTCAGGTTCAGCGCTTATCACATCAATGTGAGTTTCAATTCTTTCTAACTTACCTTCACAAGTAACTCACCTTCGCAACTACAAGAGCAAGAAGTAGCCGAATGCTGTTGAAATTCTTGAAAATGAACTCGCTAAATAGCTATTACTAACACAATTGAAGGGCATACATTACATGGAAGGTGAGGTTATCTCACAGTCGAAAGATTACAGCCGAGTGTGATGGTATAACGAACTTAATAACATTTACACACAATACGAATTCAGGCTAGCCACAAGAATATAACTTTCATCTGAAAACTCTTCGAGCCGTTGTCGACCTCGATTCAGTAAAATATAGCGCGATCCATTGACACATTTTGCTAACAAAAAGGCTCTCGTTTCGATTGGGTGGCAATTGGCAATCGTTTACTCACGACTAGATGCCCCTGCTTGGTCAATTTGACAGAGTATTCTAACAATGAATTTTCATGCCATCCGACGTATGTTATTTACTTTTATCCTATTTATTATTATTTTAGATTTTCGAAACTTAATCTGTAATCATACGGCATCGTAATAAAATTAAATAGCTAGATATTTTGTACAAAGCATACGTTGGAAAATTTGTAAAAAAAAACAAAGACATAGCTGTCGAGTAGAGCTTTCTGCCTATACATTATCTATATGATTGAATCAAGTATGCTTGCTCTACGTACGCAGAGCTACGTATGAACGTGTTTTGATGGATTTGACTACCCTGATCGTCTAATGGCATAAAAACAAATCGTTGAGACACACGCCTATTCAACCTAGCTTCGAGGTTAAATATTATATCAAACGGGGTGAAAAGCGAAATATAATGCTAACATGGATGGAGCTTGTCCAAACTTAGAAGGGCTTACTACATGTCTGCTACGCAGAGTGATACAGCCTTCTATTCTATGTAATAGAAAAATGTACACGTAACACAAATTAAATGGAATTGGAGAATCCTTCGATCCTATTCAATTTTCTGTTACGTATACATACAAAGGATTTCAAGCACACATAAGATTTAAAAGGTCAGTTACAGTCAAAAACGATGTAAAATAGGCCACGTAATAGCAACCGATTCAAAGGTTAGTTACAGTCAAAAACGATGTAAAATAGGCCACGTAATAGCAACCGATTCAAAGGTCAGTTACGGTCAAAAAACGATCTGAAATAGGCCACGTATTCGATTGTATCGGTCAGTTGTAGACGGGTCCTTCCACCTTCCACCCAAAACGCGGTCACCGACTGCAACAGGTCCACCAGCAGTAAAGCACCGAAGGTTGAAGACCGTTTAGCGGTAATGTCGATGTTTCTCTTGAATGTTTCCGTCCACAGTTAACATGCCTTGACGAAGAGGCGGACGGATGAAAAGCAAAAGGTGGCCTAAGAACAACAATCCTTAGCCATAAACATTGGATTGCCCATATACAGTAGGTGTTATCTATAAATGTCACACTTCGAGTTAACCTAAGCATGATAGGTCGAACTGATCACTACTACCATTAAACCATACCCACGATGAGCTCCACGCACACGGAAATAAGTCTCCTGATATTTGATTATGTTAGTTCAATTTGACAGGTTGAAGGAAGGGAAGCAGATTCGACCTATGTCCTTAGTCGGGTGATAATAAGGATTACCTAAATAACACGCATTTAGACTTTCGAATAAGTAGTTAGTTTTCTCGGCATCTTTGCATCAGTCTAATTGATTTTGCTCTGCTAACGCGTACTTTCCATGAACATGAGATAACATGAAAAAATGACTATAACAACAGATATTTAGTATATTTTTTCTTAAGCTAAAAATATTTTTTTGGTCAAACGTTTCTTTGTCTCTCCGTTGATCGCCACTCGGACCATAAGCTGGATCTTCTTAATCCCTAGGTACGCTTCGTGCCGCAAGTCTTTTTCACGCCGATACTCTGAAAGTGGTTAGTGCGTCACCTCACCCAGCCATTCATTTATCTCCCATATAATTGATTTAAATCGTATAACAGTTGTTGTTAAGCGTTCATTATCCAGCCAGCTAAGGACAACCTTGAAATAAGGAGTCAAGTCATCGCTGCCGAGTCTTGACTACCTTCCATTTTCGCCACAACAAACTGTCCACAAACAATACAGAATATAGCGATTTACGAAACATATCCAAATATAAACATAGATATACGTATAGATGCAAATGTAAGACAAATGAATAGACGGAATGATTAATCAAAATGGGCAGGCGAGACAAAAGCACTGTAGAGCAGGTGAAGCTGATGACCACGACCGCGATGATCATATCTGTTGTGCTCACTGAGAGCTCAGATAGAATTAGAGCCAGCGCACGGAACACTAGGGTAACACGGCACAATGGTATAGTCGTCTTCTTGCTTATGACGATGCTACGTGTATTGCTGGTGATGTGTTTATTTGGTTCGTTGGGCCACTTCGTCATCGTTTTGGGCCCCCCAAACCCCGTCTACTGGTCTACTACCGTGGTACCGCATCCCATTAATGACCCACTTCTTGTAGGGATTTACGAGTACCTGCTGGTCAGTTGATTTACTTGACGGGTCGATCGCTAAGTAGAAACGATGGCCGAAGATCGTAGAAAAATGGAAAAGAGATAATGAACAAAAAATACGAATAATAGTACAGAGCAGTAAAAAAGATATTAACAGAGATATTGCCAATGGTATATTTCTACACTAACCTGATTTACATGTGTCCACGTACAAGGTACAAGGTTTCGCTCAATGTAAACTTTGCCCCCACCCCCAACTATGTTTGTATTCCACCATTTCAGATAGACTGAGTAGCGACCTTGAAGCGAAATCCCGGAACGGGGTCAACACATTGTGACAACATACAATTGATCCCCTTAATTAGTTACGAATTGTTCGCTCGTTCTACTTTGTACCCAAGAGCTAAATCACATGATATGATAGAATTGAAATAACTGTTATTTTCGAGAAAGGAGGGAACATAAAATTAGTACAATTTATAAAGTTCAATTTTTGGCATCTGACGTCTGCTAGACAGATCGCGGCCCTACTTTCGTCGTAATTAGATCTTGTTGCATCATACACAAAGGGAAGCTATGGTGCTATATAGGGGACTTCATGAAGGAATTTCATCGTCGACCTATTTGAATTTTTAGAGATATCTTGCTCACATAGGTTATCTGTTAACTAGTATGAAAGTTGAAACGATGCTTTAACAGCTTTCAGGTTCGTTTTGGAAGATACCGTTAGGCTGATTACGACGTCTACCCTAACTACGTCGACTGGCTTCATTACATGAAACGCCATTAGTACCACATTTATTTCGAAATCGGTTAAATTCAGTCCTATTTATCGTTCAGTCAATACTTAGAAAGAAGCATGCTTTCACTCATTGCATACACTGGATAGTTTCGACTAGATGTTGCTGCTGTTCGAAATAATCAAAAGCTCGCGATACGAACCGAGAAAAATATGACCAAAGCCTGTTTTCAGTTCAGCTACTGCCGGTTCTCTGCTCGATGAGATGCCATTGCTAATACCAAAATTGAACAGATATGTTCTTGCAATTAAGTTGCTGGCAACGCATATCCTCGAGTTTCAACTTGACCATATTGCATACTGTTTACAGAAAGTGATCCCTAAAAAAAAAACCCTGACTACATTTCGAAAACGTTCAAAGAACATTTACGTGCAGGGTTGCTGCTACAGTTTTCGAGGTTGAAGCTCATCTCTCTTCGTTATCGATATTGTCCGGATCGATTCTAATTGCCCCTGGTTAGTTGTGAACAAAAAGCATATCGTCATTTTATTTGTATTGTATTTACGCTTGCAGTACTATTATAGGACTCGATCTTTCGTTACGTGCAGACCCTGCACCAGTCGTCAGTCTCAATCCAAGATCTCAGAAAGCCAATCTCAGAAAAGAACGGAGCTAGTTGGTATTACATAGATCGACAGTGCAAGAGCAATCGAAGCCTGGATCGATGTGGAAAGTCCAAAAAATTTGCAACGGCGAAGCATCAAACGCTTAAAAATTCCTATGTTTAGCTAGCTATCAAAGAAAATACATGCAATTGGATCAAAAAGCGGTGAACACTCGAGACATTCATTTACCTATCGGACGTACCTATTGAACGTATTCAGTTGCAGTTACGCTTAACAATAAGTTACTGACGTATCTGAATTTCCATTGTTGATGAAACATCAAGTAGCAATGCAACACAGAATAAGAAGGTCACACGGGAAGCCCGCGCATAGAGCGACGTCCATATAGGTAGCAGTACTTGAGTGAACGCGACGATTTTAGCTCGCCGTGTCCTTTTCCTTCACTATATGTGTTATTTACATAAGCTTTCTTTTGTTCAATGATACTTTTGCATCATACAAACTCTGATATTCCGTTCAATGTTGTTGTATGCAATTTAAACAGGATAAAAGGCTTTCGATTGTATCGTCGTGCTGAGTTAGCGGCATTCACTACTCCAGGAAGCTTTTATGGGAATAAATCTCAAATACATATATATATGTGCGTCCTTAGATCGCAAAGCTTTTATGATCGGCTCTGCAGGCACAAACATCTATAATCAACAAAGCTAAACATGAACGTATCAGTTCTCTTATAGAGAGCGGCATTATAAGCGACCGTCGATTCGTTGGCCCGTGTCAGTTGCCTATATGGAGAACTGCTCCAATAAATGGCCAGTACTTATGGTACGTCTAGCGACATGCTCGACGGCGCACACAGCCCTATGACGACTACGTCTTACTTCTGCGTTTGTTGTAGTGACACAAGGCGGTTTTCCCTATGAGTCAAACCTCTCTGGACGCAAGCCTGCTTCTTCGCCGATGCAGATCAGCTCGAAGAGATCTACCGCCCTATACGGAATACCTTAAATACATATGTCTAGTGTTAACATCCGTTTAGGAATGGCCACTTACAAGGCAAATGTTTACCTTTTCGCCGCTGTTATTGTCTTTTTTTAGCAGAGATTTAGATAAAACACCCGTTTTTCTATTGTTTCTGCTTCGAGGCCAGTAGCAAAATAAGGACGTGGACCGGTCCTTTTTCATTCTTGCATTATACCCACAAACAATTATTTCAGCTATTTCATGATTCGGGTAGGAGAGGAGCGAGGTATCGAAGAAACTCAGACGTAGCTAATCGTTCGAAACAAGTTAAAATAATATGTCTAGTCATCGGCGTCGGTCTTCGTCATTGCGTTCGTATCTTTGTTCGGACTATTTCTCGCCATAGGAAGCGGCGCATCAAATTAGAATTAAAATGGTACAGAAGAAGAAGCATTGATGCGCGCTGTTGCCCAATGGACAACTAACGGCGAACGCCAACACAAATTTCATTGTGGTATATTGTTGTAGATGTGGGTTACGTGCTTATCTGTGACCACCACTCGCTCCCCAACAGTTGCGTGCTATTAGTGAACTATGTACAGCACAGCGTACGCAGTACACCCATTCATTGTGGACTGGCTAATTATGAGAGTTGCAATGAGTGAGAACATTGTGCTAGTGCCCCTAAGTGGTTCTGGCAACACCTGTAAATATCTGTACATGTTTAAGTGTGTGCATATATGTGTGTGTGTGTGTGTGTTCTTAGGCCCGACCGCTGCTTATCTATGTACAGGTACAGCCGATATTTTCTATCATCATTCTGTTAATAATAAGTCTTATTCGTATTACGCTCATCATGAATAACGGTGGTTGTATAGCTGTTAGTTAGCATGGTAAAAATTAATTTCTTTATGTCGATGGGTTGTTTAGCCAAGAGGGATGAGCTCACACGCACCCATACTATTCACCAATACGCCATAGTCTAGTAGCACATTCTAGACCGGGAGGAGGGTCAATAGAAGAGTGCCTTTGGCGTCCCACTACCGTTCATGAGGTATACAGAAGAAGATACTAACCGTTTTCAGCAAAGTAAACGAAAACGAAAAAGAAGCAGCATAGCGACAGTTAACAACAGGTAGCATCAACAATAACAATGCTTTATGTAGTTAATGTCAAGGACGTCACGGGCAGCCAACTTCTTGGAACTCAATCGTTGAAGCTCACGCCAACATACGCGTAGACAGGCGTACACATGCACACGCGTTCGGTCACGAAAATAGACAAGCAGAAGCCACAGAAGGTTGATATCGATGCTTCGGATGACAGCGTCGTTGGCCACATACCAAATGTATTCTGGCTTCGGGCCACACTCACTGAGGACAGCGGCAGGCAATGGGACATTAAAAATAGATCGTTCCAGTTAGACGATGACAAACTACGAAAAAATGATCGCTGCGATTAAGGTTATTATGCGGCCCGTTCTACTGCTGATTTCGATTTATTTTTTTCTGTCGTCCGGGACGAAGGAATGAAGATCGAAACGAAAGAGGTTACTGGCGATGCAATATACAGTTAGGTAGCTCGTGTGTTTAGCGTACAAAAACCCATGTGGCTATGGTACGATATGAACATATATATTAAGATCATTGACTCATGTGAATGGGTGCCACGGTCTACCCTGACAACTGGTTTCCCATTTCGGTCGCTCTGTGGATACGTGTGTCGCCAAGCAAACGGTAACCATCATGGTTATTTCGCTATACCTTTCATCGTCATTCATCCAATTAACAGGTTCGTGAGCGCCGAACGTTGGCCAATACGGACCGACCGGTATCTTCCGTGCGTTCGATTGTATCAGTATTGTTATTATATTGTAACACACGCCGCTGGCTAGATAACTACTGGCGTATGAGGCAGCTAGAAATGTGTCGAACGAGACGAGAAGACTGTAAAGGTGATGATGTTGACAGCGTTTATGAAGCTGATGTGACCATCACTTGATGAAGATTTCTGCACTTGGATCCTTGTCACCGCTTTACGATTAAACTAACACTAATGCTAGTTTATGCTGTACATAATACAATGGATTGATTGTATACTATTCTGTTCTACTATTAGCGACAATCGGATATTGTTTGGCCGCTACTGTTGCAGAAGCGATGTTATCTATATATATATATATATATATATATATATATATAAGGCAAATGCGGAAAAGCACCCCCAGGCCACGTTCGCAATATGCATTGCGAATCCTATTTTGATCATAAAAATAATTCTATTTTTAGTGTACTGCGAACGAAACACGAACGCCAGGATCTGCGTGCGACCAATTGATGGCGGTCATCCTATTGTGTGTAGGTAGTAATCGTATCAGGACAGCAAAACAGGCGCCCATGTCAAATTTGATCGTTGGTCCGTCTGATCTGTTTCTTGTTTTGATTCACACATCAACTTGGTCGTAGCTCTCAAAACCTGCTTGTTTTTCTAGTCAACAGTAGTTTGTCGCTGGAAATTTTCGCAGATTGTCAAACATTTACATTTTGTAGCGCATTTCTCGTACAACTACCAGTTATTCTAGTAACGACGGAACGGACCGTCGTGTTTCACAGCGTATGTCATAGCTTTTTTTTTCGTCAACCAACGTTACTCATTCCTGGAGTTGCATTGGAATAGTTCAAGGTTTGTATGGCAAGAGAAACCGCCAGTCATCATTTTGCCGAACACATACATTTGTGAGTGAAGCTTAAATTCCTACCGGTATTTTGCGACAGTGTATTATACTGCTTCTACCAGTAACGGGTTTGAGGTAGAAAAAAAAAAGGCTTGCATACAGCAACATATTAAAAATTAATCAAACTAAAGATAATTTAAAAACACAGATTAATATAATGTCGAAAACTTCATCACCTGCTCGATTTGCGTCACTTCAAAGGTGTTTTGTCATCACCGCATGGATTAGTGATTAAACTATATATA
>NW_019214250.1:0-67592 GCF_002532875.2 Varroa jacobsoni
TGAACCGAAATGCGGGGGAAGGGGGTAACAGAAACTGTAAGCAAAAATGGTCTTGTGGCTACAGCGAGAACTGTTTTTATTTTGAAAGACAGCCGGGTTGATATGTGTTTGTGGCCGACAACAGCACAGGGGCGTTTCAGGCAGCGGGGCATAGCAGATTGGTAACGGGCGATAACAGTATGCAATTACGCAGGTGATTACGACCGATTCGGTTACTAGTGCGCCAAGAAAATTCAAATTTCTCTCCATTGTTGTGGGGATAGCCCTTCATAAGATAGGTCCAGTTGGCGATCTAGTTTTAGGTGATTTTGACAAGTTATTTAGGCTAAAATATTTGCTGTCATGTCAAGTTCGCCGACGCCGTAAATTTACCACAATAACTTGAAACAGTACGTCATAACGGCAAATTACAAATGGCGACTTAAACTTATCGACTGAGCAGAGTTTATCCGTTCCTAGCATTCTATAATCGAAGCAATTTTCTACATGCTAGATTAAACATCTCGAGTTCTACGTGCGGCGTTGCCGGCCATACATCAACCGATCGACTATCGACGCGAAACGAAGCGTTTCTACATCCAAATTCGAGCCCGGAAAGCCACACGGCAAACCACTACGATCTGATATGTGCTCTAGGGAAAACCAAATTTTACTAATGTTTGCTTTATTTAGCACTGGATCGATGCGAGCCCTACAAGTCGTCCTTTATGTCTTCAATTGACTATGCCAGAAGTACTATGGACTATATAGTTGTAATACAAACTATATAAACACGATACATTTGTATCGTAGCGCAATTTCTGTCCTTTAGTCGAACTTCCATACACCTCACGTCGGAAGAAACAAACTATTTTATCGAGTACTATTATGAAGATTATAAAATCCTTTAGCTAACCCTCATCAAAATAGTGCTAAGCACCGAGTCAGCACGACCTTCAGCATTGACGGTTGCATAAAATGACTTTGGCAAAAAAAACAGCTTTTTGTTTATATTTAGAAATAATTTTTATCTGATGTAATTCGTACGGAAAATCCATAATGATAAGCTAGGTGATAAAGCTTCTGGCTATGGACGGTTACCAAGAATAACTCGTAGAAGACTTGTAGCTTTTATTTTTACTAACTCGACCGTACAAATAATCAGGCACGAATACCTTTCGCGATTCCGTCACCGGCTCCCCCTTTTCCGCTCTTGAAAAATAGAAGACGATTTTTTCAGTAAATAATTATTGGTAACCCTTTCCTATTGTACGTACAATATCCGTACCGTTTGGCTATATTGTATGATCGGATCTGTCGATCAGCATTACGCTTATCATCGATTTTTGCTCTTTTCCTAGTTTACTTTTTCTCCAGACGTCAAATCGCTTTCGTTAGCTTCTAATCCACAATTTAGCGAAAAGCTCATGGTCCAAATTGTCGCAATTCCGCCTCTCGTTGCGCACGCACATTCATGCACGACTTCGCTTAGTGCACGCGACATTTGTTATCGGGCATCAATCGCATTGCCATGGCGCGTCATATGCGCACGAAAGTGCCGGAGTCCGTCGCTGTTCTTCGTGTCATTACCGATTATTGTACATAACGGTACATTCACTGATTTATCTGTTTCTATGTCTGGCTGGTCGACTGTCTATCAATGTACCCTCGCCTATGATTGCTTATCGCAGTTCCGCTGCACATCAATGGGGCTTGTGTTGTTACTTCATCAATGTCGGCTGTTGCAGGCAATTTTGTTACCCGAACAAGTATTGCCGGCCTTCAGTGGCTTTCTTGTATTACTACCTCAAATGCCACGTATCCTTTCCTCCTGCTCACAGCCATCGCCAGCGCGTACACAATAGATGGGGAGGGGGGGGCAGGTAGAGGACGAAATGGGACATGAGGCGCAGACAACAACGATCCATGCGCACGAGCCAGTCACTTAGAAAACGTAACAGCCGAGCATTGCACACAGTCATCAATGGACTGAAATCGTGAAGATATTGACATCAGGTGCTTTCTGACCGCGATGATTCGCCTGTGATACGTACTGACGCGGACTTTTCGACGTTGATTGCTATAACGCTTTACCTCAGTCGACGCTGCCCGCTAGTGTTCCCTACTCATGCAGTATCGACTGCAACGACCTGTTGTTCACTATAGAAACTACTTGACTTTTCAGAGATAGAAGCAACTACAGCACTGACAGCCGAAGGGCAATTAGCTACGTGAAGAATGTTACGGCCTTATGTAGATGATGTGACGGGTAGGCAAAGAGAAAACGGTCGTAAACATTAACCAGATGCTAGAAATGGATGAGGAATTCCTTCTCGCCTTTCCTCGATCTTTGACTGCTTTGTTGTTTCACGGTTGTGGAGAAAGAGTACGCAACGTGGCTCAATATAAGTTTACCATCAGGTTATATTATTTTCTGTAATAGGACGTAACGGGTATAGTATTATAGCGAATACTGTGTAATGATGTACAGGACAACGATATCTACAATGATGCTGTTCAATATATGTGTATGCACTAAATGTGTATACATTTCTATCGTCTATGTAAATGTAATTTTTGTCAAGTTTGCACATATCACAGTAAGACTCTTCGAGCGGTGATAAATCGGCGCCGTACGTAATTGGCAATGGCGTTATTTGCCGTTAGAATTGATGGAATCCATCGAGTTCGTTTTTGTCGCGTTCGCTACTCATATTGTTCTTCTCTGAGCTAATACCTGCGGAGTTTTGATGTGTTTCATTAGGTCAAAACGATCTAGACATTAAAATCATATACAAACATATCACACGCGGGCTATAGGAGATGTCTTTGCGCAATACTAACTTGGCTCCAATCCGTCCGAACGCAAGAGAACCTTGCCAATCCCGTCAAAACGACACACGTCTTAAATTGCCCGTCGCCGGACGTCGACAACGGAAATCACAGTTGTTTACTATTTATCTATGATCTAATATATGGTAGCATGTACGAAGCACGACAAAGGGATAAACGTACAATCTGTACACAGAAACGTTACGGTGCGTGAGAAAAGCTTGCTCAAGCACCGACGGCTTTGTACTCGAGGGGGAAGAGGAGGGGGTGCGAAGGCGATATCATATATATTATATATATATATATATATAGCTGGTTATAGGCAATATCTGATACATTTCGGAACAGGGGTAAGCGATTTGTTGAGGAAGATAGCAAATCAGGTTTGTCGGAACTAGTTCATTCGAACTTGAATTCTGTTATATTTAGGTATCGAACGCTCACTATTGTCATCCAATCGATTTCACCACGGTAGCCATTTAAGACGAACAGACGTTACGTTAGAAAATGTCAGTGAGGATCAAATCAAGTTCCAGATAGATAGCAACTTCAAGCGATACAACGTAACCCAGTTAGTTCGTCTGGCACATTGAATACAAATGAGTGAATACCCTTATATTTGTACGAAAGTGGGTGTCGACCCCACCAATGAGTAGATGTGCGTTATATTTATTTCACGATCTAGCTAAATACAGACCCGTTCTGTATCCTTTCTGTTTTGTTCAATGGTACATGAAACGACAATTGGAATATAAGTGTCGGTGACATATTGGGCCACCAGAAGATAAACTGCGAACAGAGGTTTCAACGACTAGAAATGCTATTATAAATTTAATTAAGGACTTTCATTAAATTAAATTAAGAAAAATTTAATTAAAAAAAGTAAAATGCTACGTCAGTCAAGCATAATCGAGGTGTCAGAGATCTAAATTAAAGATAAAACTTAACAAAAATCAGTTATTTCCAGTGCGCGAGGACGAAATATTATGGCGATGGTCGAGCATCAGCTTTCGGCTATTTTTGGGTGGAACTCGGTTACCGACTAACTTATAATCAATGCTCTTCTAGATTTTACTTAGTGATGTAAAAGAGTAAACCGTTAAAATAGCTGGTATGTTTGTCGTTATTTCGAAATTCGGGCAAGCACTACGTTACACTAAGCAAATCATTTAGTATTTGATATTTCGTTAGGTAAACTTGAGGCGTAACTTGAACGATCTAAGTGGGCCGGGCATTTTTAGTTCAGCCAGCGTCTAATCATACGCAAATGTCTAGAATATGAAAAAAGCTACATTTACATTTGATATAATACATTCATAGTAACATATTGAAAAGCGATTGAAAGACTGAGCTGCTATGACCTGAAGCCTGAAGTCCACAAGAGCTCAGGCTCATTTACTTGTAGGTATACGCGATTGTGATAGGGTAACTGTATTGTTGTCGTTATATTCAGCGCTACAGTTTAACATCACAACAGAGACGGCAGGGGGCATGTGGGCAAGGCGAGCTCCGACTGGATGTTTCCTCGTTCATTTCGATAACCGCTCATAGCTATTGGTCTAGAATGATATGTTAAAGCCCACGCCGATCATGTCGGTACTCGAACGCCAAACAGATCAAAGATGGATCCGATCACATAACTAGTCTATAGGCGAAAAAACTATTGGTATCGATACCCGGATAATAATCACTGAACAATTATCCGATCTATCTGGCCTATTATGTAATGCAGAGTGGATTCCGACAACGTTATATGAAATACTGTAACAGCGTGCCGTAGCCGTAATGAATACTTTCTGCTAGGTTAAATATCTTCTTTTCCTATTGAATAGATTTTAGTAACGCAGATCGACACCTCAGTCAGTTGCCATAGTGCAACATCAACGATGTTCTCTACCGTTCGAGCATTTCCAATAACGAAGATTAAATTCGGTTAGATACGTTTTCGATGAAGTTCTGTTAGCGGTACACCTGAGACACTCGAATCAGGTTGAAAACCAATATTAGGCAGGTGATTCGTGTCGTACTACAGGATATCAGCAGCTAAGTGAAGCAACAATTCTTAAATAAGGCAAAATCGGACTCGAAACATTTATTTTGACAGAGCCGCATCATCAATATCCGATACTTTTGCCATGTTACCTCCTTTTCGCTAGTCAAAGCGATCATTTACCATGGCCGAATTCACATTGGACTATGCATACAGGCTCGTGATCTACAACGAGTATATAAGATAAGTAATACACATCTGTGTATCTAGTGAATACTGTAGTTAAGTAAGTGGGGCTTTGATGGCCATTAGGTAAACTAGAAGCCCTTCAGGTCAGGGGAAGATTGAAAAATATGATTGGGGAAGGTCTTGAGCTGCTGATCGACATGAGGCGATCGAATGCTGTGGTGAGCCTACATGACTCATCATAGCTTATACGATTCTGTAATTGGATTTCTTCGTTCATTTGAAGTGCATTTATATGAATAAGTTATATATAAGAGGGGTTGATATATATATTATAGTTTTCATCTCGGTGCAATTGGAAAATGAAGACTGCTTCAGATCGCTTCACCAGTTAAACCTCAGCGCATAGGTTTAGAGGAACAATTTTTTTTGGAAAGAAGTGCGCCTAAGCTAGAAAAATAATATTATATTGATGTTTTTTTTAACTGACTTTAAAATGGGTCTCACACAATCGGAATTTTCTGCTGGAGCTCCGATTGCACAACGTAATTAGTTCGCTTTAAAGAAAAAACGGCTTTCTTAACTTTCGTGTATCAATCAAGTTGCTCAAACTTGAAACCGATATAAAAATGCGTCTGCAGTATCTGCCTGTATGTCTCTATACATACATACTACTAGAATGCGTTTCGCGGAAATGCGCACAAACCTGATGCGATGTATCCCTTATATATATGTATCGTAAAACCTTGAACTTACGAAGGAAACAATTTCTGCCTCAACTTGTGTCTCTTCCTTCCTTCCCCCCCCCCCCCCCCCCCGGTTGTGGCAATCGATTGGTTAATTAGCCGTGGCCCCAGCCGAAACTCTGTATATAAGCGTAAAGCTGATAAAAACTTTTTTCCTTCTGTAAGAATATCTTCTTGGCCTATCCTATTGTGTTGAACCACAATGTCAACTGCAAAGGGCTGGGCCACTAATCTGGTTCAGCATTGCCCTTCCCATGCCGCGGCAGTATGGACCTATTGGTATTCATCGATATAATCAGCTTCCAATTCAAGCAGCTGTAGCGTTATCGTGCTCACATCTTTAATGAAGCACTTTGTAGAGATAGTTACGGCGGGGTAAATAAATTGTTTATCCATAAGCTTGTCTTGGACTGAGTTGACCAAATCCCCATAGTTGTCCGGGCCGGAGAGTAGCGTTCCCACTTACAGAAAACTGCTCTAGGCGACGCTCTAGACGACGCTCTAGACGAGGAAAAGGCAGCCTTATGCAGCACTGTCAGTTTTTGCGCCGAGAAGTAAATACAATGAATAGGTGGGGGAGCACAAGTCATTGTACTGGTTCAGGCGACAAAGAGCATCTATTGAATAGAGAATTGATTACTGCAATTTACTTGCTCGCTAGTCGCCGTGTGAAGCAGCGCTCGCCAGTAATTCCGGACGTAATATTCGAATCTTATCAAATTAATATTATATATAATTACCAAGTTAAAATAAGTACGCAGTAAAGCATGCTCGACAAATGCCGGGCCTCTTTATGAAACCCTTTCTGAATTGGGCGAGGGCCGAAACTTCTATAAGGTCTATAGTACGGGTCAATTAGCCCGACATGTCCTAGTGCTCATCGGCGATGTAAAGAAACATGGTAGGCAAACTTTAAATGGGGCGATGTCTGCGTTGGTCGGGTAAGGCTTTGGTTGCTTAGACGTTGACGTGGGTGTCGTCACATGGTGGTCTAGGTTCAAATCCAAGCTTAGTTAGTTATAGACCCAGTTAGTTTTGTGTTAGAAGCTAGCTACCTTAAGTATTGCTTAGTTATCAAATTTAAAGCACAAAACAAGATTTGAGTATCGAAAATGAACCCAATGATTGTACCGAGGGACATCACCAGCGTCAATAAACTTGTATTGTTTCCTGCCTCGTTAGGGACCGAATCGGGTTGTGTAGCTGACGAAAACAAACACGCCTGCGGATAAAAGCGTCAATTTTCGAATACATTTTTTTCATACATTTTTAAGCTTAAAGAAACGGGGCTACTAAGGTAAAATTTGGACGAACTTCTGGAGTAGACTGTTTGAGCCATACATTAACATATTTTTTTCCTAACAAAATACACTCTCTTTGCAAAAATGGCCACAGTCTCAAAGCCCTTACTGCCTAGAGAGACATTTTTTTAAAACAAATACTTAAATTTTCCGCAGTTCTACGAAACTTATTCTCATTGAAAGTTCGGGTAAGTTATACTAAACGTAATACAACAAGAAAGCTAGCCAAATGATCGTTATTTTTTCCATATCTATATACACACATATGTGCTTTCGCTAGACTGCATGTCAGTGACACAACATAGGCTGGAATAAGCTTATTTGGCCATATAACGACGTCGTTTTTTTTCAATAAATTATAAGATTATATATAAATTATATTACTATATAACTAAATAAGGCTTTATGCGAGCATAGATAACGTCGTGTGTCCCGTTAACATAACTTCATTGGCCAAGTAAATAGTGTTTAACAGTTTATGTAAAACACGAAGTCATTTAATACGTTTAAACGATTATTTTATTTGGGTTATGATTAATACGTCAGAACGAAAGAATACGCAAGAAGGCCTGTCAGAAACAACGACCGTCAAATATCTGTAAATTCGAGTATAAAATACAACGAGATATACAAAGAGATGAAAAGTATGTATGTTTTTCATTTGATTTAAATTAGCTGGCCGTTTTAAAGTACATTGAAAAAACCAATTCTATTGAAAAACTTTGTCGCAAGCTAATTAGGCTTAACGTGAACATATTACTGGACGCGTACAAACAATATTTATCTATCTATTTGTGGACCTTCGTTGGAAGGATCCGTTGACGAAACATCTCCTTCTCCTGACGTAAGAGGATGCACTAGGGAGCCATTGTATTATCTACTACTACATATCTATTTCTCTGTTGGCTTTTTGACTCCAGCTCTGAAATGCAACTACAAATATGAAAACTTGACTCTAAAGGTATACAAATAATAACCTTGGGAAGAATGCGTGGCTCACGTATTTCTGTTACAATTCCATATATCCATAGTCCGCCTAACACTTAGTTATACTTCACTATCAGACAGACCCATTTCTCATGTTAACGCACAAGTAAACAGTGCCTCTGACAGATCTACGGGATGCTTATCGTTCTAGTAATTTGCGGCTGTTACCATCAGCTTTGCTGACCTTTTAGGCTCATGGTGACTACCCATGCTCGGTGTCTTTCCTCTCATTCCTGGTTATATTTATCGTAGTCCATATGGGTCATCGGGCAACTACCTCCTTCGTGACGGGGCGATACCCCACAGTTCACATGGGTCTGTTTCTGGCTAACGGAGCTACAGAGTGATGAACAGTTTACGGCTTTCGCGATACCCCCTCCTCCTCCCCTAAGCAACAATCATCTTAATATTCTTTAGAATTTTCTGCAGAGACGACATTACGGGTGCAGCTATTGTTCACTTGGAACGCCCGCCTTGGAGGGCAGCGTTTAGGGTTCATCCTTTAGGCATGGATAGTGCAATGGGTACATGTCCAAAATAGGTGAGGTGCTTTTTCGGTATTATCTATTATTTTTTTTTTTTAACATTTTAAGTGGACTTCACACTGCTGATACCGTCTGTTTAGTATATGAAGTTGGCCAACGATAGCTTGAGTGAAAAGATGCGACTACATCGAAAGTGAAGCTTTGGATCGTTAAAGGTTTCATTTGCCATAACAGGAACATTTGAGAGAGGTGAACCGAACGGAAACAAAATTTATATTATATATAGATATTTTATTTGAAACGAGAAAGAAACAAAGGGTCGTTAGGAATCCCCTTAACGAAAGAAGTTTCGACGAGACAAGTGTGCTTATCAGTGGTCTGAGCACAAAGATGACGCGTTTGTTAGGCTTAAGAATCACTACAACATTGTTAATTTACCTGCTCAGCTAGAAACTTGTGCTTAAAGCAACGACCGATCACACTTTCTTTCAGGTATCTACCTCCGTAATTCTTTCAATAGGAACATGTAAATCTCCCTAACCAAGGTATGGTTACTAGCGCATAAATGATTTCTCATGGAACGTATGATGCGTAAATGTCACAAACGTTAGTAAACGTTTTTAAACAAGAAGCCACCAGAGGGGGCGAAGCGTTGATAAGCAAGCATACGAAACGAAAATTACAAAGTTCTGTTTGGGAAAACCTACCGATTTACTGTATGAATCGACTAAATGTATCCCGAAACATAAATTTAGTTTAATTTTCACAAATAAGCGAACTACTTGTCCTCAGAGGCAGGTAAAATTTGAAATATATATAGATAATACATGCTTTATCCTCAAATATGTTTGTAATAAAGAGACTTATCTTCCATGGGATATATGTAATGATTACCTATGTTGTTATTGAATTAAATTACAGTCTAGGTTAAATTAGGAATCAATAAATACCTCTTCACTTGGCAGGTAACGAATCGGATAGAGACAACAAATCACTACCCAGAAACTCGTTCATTTCAACTACTCTATTATTCCTTAGGGAGAACTACACGGATGCGATATTTAATTAATAACACACTTTTTTTCAAATAAAACATTGAAAAAATTATGTTTACCGGTAATGCTAAAGACGTTACGCCAAATAAGAACATGCAAAGATACCAGCATCGATTAAGCACAGCCATGAAGCACACGAGATATTGTTCATAGTGAAATAGCAATTACTATGTTTGCCTTTCGCTGTGATGTACGGTTGATTCAGCCATGAGCTCTATGCATACAACATTCACGAAAGGAAAAGCGGCAAGCAGAAAAGAAACGAGCCAATCACTCTGCCACTAATGTTGTGAAGCGATAGAAAATTACAAAATTATCGCGTAATCATATAATAACAAAACATTACTACTCTGGTTACCAGATTAACGAGTACCGAGGCGAAGAAGAAGCCATAACAACAAAATGCAATGTGTTCATCGCTAGACGTTGTGTAATGTGACCTTGTCAAATTGCTGGAAATATCATCGAAGCATTGGTAGCAAGGGCAACTTCCGAGCATCTGCACGACCGAGTTGCCCCTATTGAATGATGAACCCAGCGATTAATGCTTTTCAGTCATTAGTAAACGTCCATCTTACTAATTGAGAAACGACATTGATCCAATGCAGGCCCATGGTGTGTCGGTTCGGCGTTCATTCGCTATGATGAATGAACAATACCTTAACGTTAACGTGATGTTATTGTGGTGATCAAGGCCGTAGCGCCCTTGCGACTCGATATCCAACAGAAAAAAAGTTCTGTTACTGGTCCTGATTAGCTAATTGTCAATGAAGGGTTGAGAGGTTACAATGCTCGAATAAGAACAACGTATTCTTCTGCACGTCGACGCAACACTCGTTGGTAGTAAACCCTCTACGAAAAAAGATGCACGTTTACGTAGTCTTCGCTGTCAATGAAGAAAGGTCATGGAAGAATGCAGAGGTATTCCTGCACCTAGCTGAATATGTGCCTGACCCTGTTGCATGACTACTTGGTGGCGAAGTTATTTTCTCGATACTATGATGTCGTACAACAACAATTCTGGAGAGAAAAAGGAATGGAGTGATCGAGTAGTGGCTAGACTTCATCGTCAGCACGAGTGACTACCTTGACCGTTATTAGCAGAAACGCTGCTTTTATTATATAATGACCTTAGGACAGGTTATTGGTTACTCAACCAAAACGGCAATTCAGCCCCTTCGCTATTTCACTCCAGTCTTCGGAAACAGAAGAAACTAAATAGTTCCACGAGCGAAGACCATATTGAAAATGAACACGATTGTCAATTGGTCCACCCGCTGGTAGTCGATGGGCTTACAGGATAATAGGAGCAATTCTGTTGAAAGGCAATAGCTTCTCACGCACAGGAAAGTTAAAAAAAAAAGGACCTGTTTCCTTACCAACGGTATCTGGTTAAGCAATGCCAACGGTGAGGAGGAGAAAGGTAACTTCTCGATTGGCTAACAACGACCGAATTCAAAAATATATAGGTATACAACGAATAGTTAGAAATGATATGGGTGAAGGGCGATGATCATAGTGATGATGATACCTTTGTTCTATACACACTCAGCACGAGTAGAACGTTAGATCACTGCCAGAGACATTAAGACAGAAGAAATTGAACGAAAAATATTTTTCCGAGAGGACTTAGGTTCGAATTTAAGCAGAAGTTACAAACACAGTTCTGCAGATGCGGGCATTCAGAGATAAATGTGAGTCGCCATTTTAGTTTACGGCCAATTGATTATAGCGAAGAAGATTATAGCGAATAGCTATAATTACCTATATACATACATAACCTAAGGGCAGAGGCTTCGGAGCAAGCTACAGAATTTCACCGGACAATTAGCAAAAGCTTTGTTCTACTTGCTCCAAGCTTTCTTCGAGTACGCACGAAATTATTTTTAATATTTAGCTACCGTGCGTAATATCAAAAATCGACGGATTAGCGTCCTTCGACATTTTAACTTGAAGGCTTGCACGATCTTTTTTAAAGAAAGATCACTGATTTCGTGTAAATCGCACGATGCGTATCGCATGATAGAGGTGCATTTAATGATCCGTGCAGGGTTTTTATTTGTTTACATCAACAAAGGCCTAACTTTTCCTAATGCTAATTAAGGGTTAGCTAAGACAAACGAGCGACTGCTAGGATCGAAATAATTTTTAAATATTCGAACTGCATAAACAAACAAACAAACAAAACATCTCTCTATGAAGCTTTGAAGAAAGTACAGTCATTTTATTTAAAAACAGCAAACATCTAGATTATAAAAAGGGGTTTATTCTATACAAACATATCTGCGTGAATATTCTATGCTTATCACGCTTCAACGGCAAGAAAAACTAAAATAATAATTAGTGCAATGGGGGCTAGCCCCTCACATCACGATCTACAAATAGGCCGACATAGCATTTGCCTACCTTTTTTTTTATTTGAATGATTATCCTTACCACAATGCCCACAGAGAGGCTCGTTACAATTCCTATTTTTTTTTACCTGTAAAAAAAATATTTCAAAAAGGTGGTTCATAAAAAAAATGTTGTTAATCAGGTATTTTCTCAATACTAACATTTGTTTAACACAGGTCTAAACAGAAGCTACAATAAAACAGAATCTACAATAAAATAAAAGCAAAAGCCAGTATATATGTGTAGAAATCCTCTAATGAGCCGCGGTAATGGCCTAGAGGACACATTTACATTCGATGATAACAACCCAGCCGAATTCTGATCATGTGCTGTATCGTTTATGTTTTTATCACAGGGTGTTCGTCACTCTTTTGGTGTCGATACACAGATGCCTATCTAATCCAAAACCATTTGTTGGAAGGGGCATCTTTAAAGTTCCGTATCTTTGCGAGCTTGCTTGCGCCGACAATCAGGCCAGTGTGTTGAAGGTCCGAGGGTCATTTGCTCATCGGTCTCTGACGGGGGGGGGGGGGGGGGTAAATTTGTATCGATACAACAAATTGACAATAGTATCTATGCGTCTAATAATATCCGAACCGCTCTCAATATTATCGAGTCCCTTGTAGAAAAATACGAACATAAGCACACAGAAACAAGCAATTTAAGTTAAGGACGAACGTATAATACTTATTAATTGATCAACTGGACGGCGGGACTGGGAACAACGAGTAATAGGTTTATTGGAAAATATGGAAGACATGTAGTTGCTTGTCTAATACCAAATATTCAGGTAAGCGGTATCGAAGAGCCAGCTTACTTTCGAAAGAAATACAATTAAAAATAGCCACCAGATTAGATGATCAGCAAAAATTCAACAGTTTGTATACACTGGCTCATATTCCAAAACTATGGGGTACTGAATATTGATGACCGCCTCTTATTACTGCGGTATGTGTAGCTATAGACATGGCAGGTTATTTTGTTACTGCTTATGCTGAAGATGGTTTACAAATTTATGTTATTTTATTGAGGAGCTAAAGTATTGGTACTCGAAGTACTTAATCATTCAGAAAGCCCTGGATCCATAAGACTGTCGGTTCTCGCTGCGAGTGATCCATATTGTAAAAGTGATCTTGAATGGTTCAGTCTTAGTTATAAGATCGAGTTATAGAATGCTGGTGCCTTAGGCGTTTCTGTGTGTATATCTGTGCATCGTTTTGCAGAAAGGAACCGGGTGATGCGGTGCACGCTAATATTCATACGAATATTATTGCAACAGATGTTATAGCATTTGTAAATTTTGTACGGGCACAGAGCGGTTTGCATCGAATTGCCCCCATATTCCCATGCTGGGTCTAGTAAAAAAAAATGGCTACTGAGGACCACTATGTCCCGTTAAGGCAGATTCTAAATTAACACTTTACACATCCAACATGTCGAAAGAAAAACTGCCAAAAACAGCAAGTGTGCACGTCAAGTACTTTACTAGTAGTTGTTTGTTTGTTTGTTTGCTCAATAATGGCGGATGAGTAAAATGGTCTAGAATTAAGTTTCTGGCTTATGGCAAGATCTGTACCTACAGAGTAAATTAGCCACGACGAACAGCAACTTAGAAACTGAACCCATGATAAGTTCTCCCGTTACATACGAATTGCCGATACTAATGTGTCAAACCATAGTCAGAAAATAAGATGGAATAAAAATGCCTTGATAGTTTAAGACTCTTCATTTTACATCTGTACAATATATACATAGGATATTTATACATACTATATTAAGTATATATATATATATAACCTTTTTCTAAAACTGTTGTAGAATAACAAACATACATCACATGGGGTATTATAGTGGTAAAATTACTGTTTATCACCATATCTCTATTGCAGTAAATTTAATAGCCAAAACAAAACTTAATTTTAGTCACTTGTATAAGGTTAGAAAATTTCATAAACATACAACAAAGGCAAAGATATCAATAGATTAAGCACAATATTCAGATCAATATTAAAATTCATACTCTATTCTATACTCTAAATTCATACTGAATTGTTGGACGAACTGGAATTGTATTGTAACTTTATAGTAAATTAAGCTGTCGTCTGTTACAAATTTAATTACAAAGTTAATTTAGCTTATTCATATAGCATTTTCTTATCAACAATTAGGGGCATTAATGACTCTGATATACGGCATTGGATCCGCAAGATCACTAGCTAATGAGACAAATTAACTATAGTCACTTGTAAAATGATCATAATTGGATGTTGTTCCCAGGATTTTTTTGTATATCGGCAAATGGTCGTCGCCTTCCCTCAAGGGATTCGGGTTTAAGATGCACAAATTTTCTGTACTATTACACTACCAGCTGGCCACCTTCATTGGATTTTGGTATACGACGCTAAAATTCGCGTACGAGAGTTCTGCTCTTGAAGATTTCTGAAACACCGTTGGGGGTGGGTGTACGTTGTCGGTTCAAGCTCTTCTGAAGAAGCGTTGTGTAAAGTTTCTCTGAATAGAACCATAAAATACTTGTGATATTTACTTTCGCTACAAGAACGTCGTAAAGACCGATAAATCCTGCCATTCGTAATGGAATCGTCAGCGTAACATTTGAAGAAATCTATGTCGTGGCTGTTTGTTTACGTTGAGCATTTTTGTCTTAGTTGTTTCGATATTGCTGTTGTTGTTATGTTATGTTCTGAAGCATTGGGAACCTAAAAAGTTAACGGTGGTAAGTGGAAGTGCTAACAGAACAAAGCTCATAGTGGGAAATTTCTATTCACCCTCGTATAACGAGATCGTTATGTCATGCCGAAGCATTGTAGACCGACAAAGACACGATCCAACCAAGTTCTGTGTCACACGTAAAGAAAACGATCCAAGAATATTGGTCTATATTTGTTAGAGGAACAATGCTAGACATCATTGTATCTTCATACTGTTCATGCGAACAACAGACTGTAAACTTTACTCAATCACTGACATCCCATCCGAAGACTAGCCCTCGCCTCTATGTCTATTTATGCCCAATCGGTTGACTTGTTAGATGCATGCTTATATCAACGACGGTTTGTGCCTTTACATCTGTAACCTTTTGTTTATGTACTTATTCAGTATTGATCGTTTCGATTAGATGTGCTAGCTGTAATATAGACGGTAATCATTTATTGCATTGCTACCTACCCGGCTGGTCGTGATTAAAAAAAATCGACCGTTTCGACACGGGACCCATTTGGAAATTGTCACACGATGCGACATATATATATATAGACCACATGCGTGCCGATGGCATATAAGCGGATCATATTTCTGAATCAAGGATACATATAACAATGGCCGTTGAATCTGTCCTGATCTATCCGAGGGTGCGTCGCGATGACAAAAAAAAAGAAGACGCTCCAAGGTTCGCTTATTGCAGCAGGAATTGTTAGGTAATGGGGTAAACCATCAACAAGAAGATTTATTTTTAAGAAATCTACCCCGCTTACTGAGACTCCAGGGCTGAAAGCGAATCGATGACAGCGTTATGAAGAAGTTCAATTAACTTCGATTCAAGGGAACATATTTGCAAACGGCTTTAAAACCTGACATTACCCCACTTGTGTCGAGCCTTAAACATGAGAAAACGATTAATATTATCCAGCTGGACTCATGCTAACTGGATGTTGGCAAATACGGATATTTAACTCGCGAGTTCGTGACTCATAGATCAAGCTTGCAGCCACCTATACTTCGTGACCATTTGAACCTTCCTTTTGCTGCCATAAACATATAACCCCGTAAAACATAGGGGGTCGACTACCTAAAAAAAAAGTGATTTTTCAATAATATAGATAGCCATAAAGAGATGTGCAAATCATTGTCTGTTGAAAGCCAACTTCCGAGCTAATTGAACTCAATTGTGCCTCTATGCATTTTAGAAAGCCACTTATTCGTCAATAAATTAAAAAAATCACACGTTGAGCTAAAATTTCGGTGACTATAGCAAGTAATTGAGCCTTTAACAGACGTCTGTATCATTAGTTTTCTTTTACTAATTCACCCAGCCATTCTATGTAAGTTCACTTACATCCAATGATGTACAATAATATGTTTATTTGCAAATTGTGCAGATTTGAATATATGCAGACGACAGCATATAGTGGTACTCATATCATGTACGATCATGCGTGTGTCTGAACGTTTCAGGCAGCGAAGCCGCAGCTCCTCTGCCCCGACCTCAGGCTCTAATTCAGCCATCATTGTCTGATCTTCCAACGGTAACTGTACGAGGTTTCCTGAACTTCCGGACAACTGTCGATGGGACCGTAATTGTTTTCACTCCGTCGTCTGAGACGCCTCAACAGAATCAGCCGAACGAGCCGATAGGTAAAAGAACAGAGCATTCAGTTAATGTTATTTCTAATATATGTGTAGTTATCGGTCTTGTTGTCCAACGGTGCGATCCATTTTCGGTCGATTCGAACGCAAAGGGAAAGTTCAATCTATAATATACTGTGTAATTTATAATAATGTCTATGTAAATTATACGCAAATAGGCCATAGGTGAATGACGTTTGCCCATTTTTACCGGCGACATGAATAAGAATTTGCGCTTGCAAATTATAAGACCTACTATGACATTATTAACCCAGTGCCCTCTAGCGGGTTTTGCCACTGAGTAATGACAGTGAGTTTAATAGCGCATACGCCCATAGAGAAAATACCACAGCCCTGTTTTAGTTGCATATCTCTTTCAAAATACGTTTCTCGTAGGATGAAACGTCGTCCCATAGTCCCGTTGCCCTTTGCCCTTTGCTTACGTATGCGTATCGTTGAGGTTGTTATGAGTAGACTATTTTATGCTTGTGATAACTTGTTAGCTGATGTATTTGCCTAATAATTTTAGGGATACATCGCGAGTTCGAGCATACATACATACGCCTGCCTTGCTGTTGACAGCCAGCCATATGATGGAGCACTTAACGGCTATGCCGAGTCCAGACACCTAGAGGCCTTTTATCTTGTAGGGTTATCATATTCTTCAACGAGTGCTTCATAGTATTTTTTTTTCGTTTGCACGTAAAAGAGAACAAAGTGCTCATCAATTTTTGCTTAATAGAAAAATGTACTTAACTCCCTTATTTTTGTTCATTACTTATCAACGTTGAGCAAATTTTGCTACGTAAAGCTTGACATAAATTTCAAATACCTTTTTTTCGCGATTTGCTAGTCTAGTTCTGAAAGGAAAATCGATCGTTCGCAGCGGCAGGGACTAAAGTATGTGATTGAATTGCTATATAGGCAAGCGTTGTCCTTAAAGGAAACTTTTTTTGCAGTTAGCAAGTTTCTCTGTAGTCGAACCATCGAGTCTATCATCCACTGAATTTAGATTCGCTCAGAAATTCAGAATAAACAACACTGCACGTTGAGTGCATAATTTGTTTGACCTTAAGCCTTCGTCTGCCTAGTAAGTGAAGGCCGTAAAAGGCCGTGTAACACAAATGAATAATAATCATGTTATATAGTCATGCTAGCTTTAATCATCTTGTTACTCATAGGTATTGTTCAAATTCAATTACGCATGTATCCTTCGATATCTTATATGCTCTCCATGTCCCAGTAGTTGAAATAGTGATGGGGTGCTAACCTTTTTTCTTGTCGCCTACGCCATTACAGCTCCTACAAAGACGGCGCAGATACAGATTAGTCCAGAATCGACAGTACTTAAGCCAGGCACACCAAAAGACTCCTCACTTGACAAGACACAGGACTTCCAAGACCTTTCGCAGGCAAACAAAGTATTCGGCTTTGAGATCGAACCCGATGATGTCGACGGTACCGTCAGGTAAGACAAAGAATTAATAAAATTGATATATATATATATATATATATATGAATCGACAAGTGCTTGACATCTAATAAGAACTGGAGCCTGACCATTTGAATGGACTATCATAACCTCTATAGAACTATTGAAGTTTTTTATATTATGCAATTATTTTTAGTTGACCATATGATCCTTAGTACTGTTTCTGCTTTCGTTAGTCGGAAAAGCTGTCAACATTTCTTATACGAAAGACACCGTGAAAAGCTCGCACTTTATTGACTGGTCTGAATATAATCTAACATTATATAGATGAATTATTGTTGGAATTTCAACACGATACATCTGTTTCAATAGTACAGGAACAGTAAACTTGAATATCTCCTACATTATGTTGCAGTGGTTTAATGTTTAACAGGTAAATCTAAATGAGAGTGCTATACTTTAAACACAATTCGGTTAGTTTTATTAACGAAACGAATTTATCTACTTTTTTATCGTCTATCACTATGACCAAAATAACCCCCTGTGTTGCTACAATTCTAAACGAACAACCGTCGGACCCATGTTGTCTTCATCCGTTCGATAGTAGTTTCGAACCTACACACGCTCACTCTATACCAACTTGAATAAAGACTGGCTAGCCTTTTTGGATTATTTTGGGGTAGAGCTGCCAGCGCTGTCAGTTGTGGGGCATATGAACCTGCTTTTTGATCATGCCTATCAAGGTAGCCTTATCGCTGTAGCCGGCAAGAGTTCCGAGAAGGGATCCTATTGCGCCTCCGTACCCCCTACTATGTGAATAAGTGCAGCAAGAAAAGTTAAGAAGAATTAAGCTTAGGGTCCGTTCTCGGTTTCTTATATGTGCTTTAATACATGCGTCAGATTCTGGTGACCCAAAAAACCTTGTAGATAATTCGTAGAATTTGTGCTTAGAGTATTTATTGTTGATCGATAACATTTCTGATGTTCCAGGACTATTGGTCAAAATTCAACCAAGATTCTAATTGTAGCTTCAAACAAAGTTTTGAAAAAAAATCTTTTTAAAAATGTATAGTCTCATATAAAAGGCCGTTCCAAATTGAAAAAAGCCCACAACAGATAGACCTTCCGTAATTTACTCTAACGGATTACGTTTGATAGAACTTTTTTTTTACCCTTACTATGATCATATAATTAACCAACAGTACCTTTATCCATTAGTAACATAAGGTTTGATAATGTTATTTTTGTACAATGAGGATTTATGGGACTATCGTTATCATCTAAAAGAAGATCGTAGCAAAAGTTTTTTTTTGTACCACGCCCTATGCACGTTGCCAAATGAGATTGGTAGTTTGCGAACAATTTCAATGATCAAGAAGCTCTATAACTGATGGTAAAATTTTAATTTTAAACAATTCCAATACAATAAGTGCACACCCATCCAGGGTTAGTGAATGGTTTTTACCTCGACACACATAGATTTTTCGAACGCACGTTAGGTTATACCTGAAAACCATACTGTTGCCCAACGTACGTTGCACATCCGACGTGACAAGCTGACACGTTTTAAGGTTGGGTTTTGGATAGGTTTTACAATAGTAGTTTTTAGTTACAAGACACAGGCATTACTCATACAGGTTATATTCCTCTAAGAGCTTGAAAAAAACCAGAAGAAGCTGCCAGTGAAACGTAATTCTCGGCCGGTCTCAATAAGTAATTAAATAAACAATATTCGTTTTCTGTATGAAAGAGGTATTCCCACCGATATTTTTACGAGGACATCTGTTGCAAAAAAATATCAGTATAATATTTTTTTAACTGTAGATCCTTTAGTTGTTGGTCAATTTCCGGCGGGCCGCCATGTGCTATGGCTTTTATAGAGAGTAATATATATATTTTTTAGGTATGATGTGTTTAGTAAAACATGGATCGATTTTGTTTTCCTTATAGCTACCCATATCTTAAATGTGGAAGGCCAATAGGTTTTGATAAAGGCCGAATTCTACCACTAATTAAGTCCTCCTAGTAGGATTAAAACTCGACAAACGTAGATTTATTTACTTAAAACGGAGTTTTGGGCTTCTGCTCTCTCCAGTAATCTGCCGATAGATGTCTCACTTTTCTCAAGGGATCATGATGTGTCTAGACGGGCATTTAGGCGCTCTAATGTGATTTTTTATATGCACACAAGCCAATTTTTTAATTTATACCACATGTTATTGTCAATACGGCTTCATCAGGTTACCTTTCTAAGACTAATTATATCAGTCCGTGTCGTGCGTTTACTTATTACTTTGATATCCATTACACTGCACTTTGTTGCAATATATTGAAAATACTTACGATAACGAAGACCAAAAAGCGGTTGTATAGAAGGGACTCTGCGTATTCTGAGACGATGTTAGTCCACTGGGGACACCTTTTTATTCGACAAAAGCTTTTAGTTAAGAATCTAGACATCCTAGATCTACAAAAGTCAAAATATAATTATATTGCCGTCACCGGCAGATAAACCAACAAATCTGCAAACTGAAAAGTAAAGCAAGACCTACTACCCATAAACCTGATCTATCGATTTGTAATGTATACATGAAAATGAATTCCATTCAACTAAATACCCTAATGCGACCGAAGGCCAGATCACTATTATTATCTTTGACTCATAAGAGGGATCCTGTTTCTTCTCGGAATCCTTTTTCTTTTCAGTTCCGCGGCGCCCACGGTTCCCCCGGTGAGTAAAAAGACCTCGTCGACTGCGGCAATCTTCCCTGTGAAGACAACGAGTGCACCAACTACCCCTAAGGCCACTACCCCGAAGACAACCACCCCTAAACCGACTACCCCTAAGCCTACGACAAAAGCCACCACCCTAAAGCCGACGACAAAAACGCCTCCTAAGACAACCCTCGTTACAAAACCCACTCTTAAAGGAGCGACCCCGAAGGACGCGAAAATCTCACAAAGTAACGTCCCAGTTACTCGTATTGTTGAAACAACCGCCTCTTCTGCGCTATACCCAACCGGTAATGTCCCTTACATTCAAACAGACGAACTCGACAAACACGGTTATTATTAGTCTTTCCTTAATATTTTGTATGCACTGTAGTCCTATGTAGAACTGTTTGTTTATGACTCGTAGTATATGTATTCGACCCTCGCAGGACGTCCATCGAAACTATGGGTCGTAGCTTTATCAATTAAAAGCCGGCATACATTAAGCCTATGTTATACAGATTGTCCGTATTCAACCCATAGTAAAGCATCCTATTAAGGCTCAGAATAGATTAGCCTACGGTAAAAAGACGTTAACGTGAATTTTATTGACAAGTTCTAAACGAATCAGGCTTTTTGAATCATTCGAGTTCTGTAAAATCAGAATGAAATACCTCTGAATTCCGGAAGTAGCTTGTATACGGCATCCCATTGAAATGAAGCTATAGTAACTGCAGTGTGATTTTTCGTGCGTGGAACGTTGCCAAGCTTTGTATGATCTCGGACTAATCACGCAGGTTGCTAGTTACCTACTAGTTACTAGTTAGATGGTGCAGCGGTAACGTGTTTACCTATTGAACTTTTAGACACGTGGGATAGTCTATGTCGGAACACAACCGGGAAGACGCCGGGCGCAAACACGTTTTGTTCCGTGTTACGATGGACCAGCTTCCTAAGGACGTGTTATCAAAAGTATAGGTTGAAACACTAATAAGCATCTCCTATGTTCCAATGGACTGCGACGAAAAGTGTTAGTTTTATAAGGTTTTTCTAGTTCGGAGATAAATTAGTAAGCCATGAATATTGCCAAGCTGCTAAGATAGAACCTGTCGTTACGGGGAGAAATAACTTTTGTTGTTGAACAGTATCTACACACTGTTAAATTATTATTAGAAATCAACAAAATCTAGATAACAGCTATCAATAAATTAAAGGATAGCCCAAAAAATACTAAACTCAAAAAAAAAGGCTACTAAACTAAAAACAAAGGCTCTCTATTGATATGACAATATAGCAGTACTATGTACTGGGTTCGAAAAGTCGGTTGCTTAGTCAGTACCGTAAATATAGGTAAGAAGAGCATCGAAATGTGGCTGTATTGAAATGGGCCTTCTGCAGTGGGAAGCCTAGCTCATCGCGCTTTAGTTAGTTATTATTTATTCCTGGACACCCGGTACGCGCACAGCTTTTATTAGGGCGCTATGGTGTCGATGTATATGACACGTGTGAATGCATGTGGTGTTCATAGTTCTTTATAGTAAACCTATATAATAAAATCGACTGTTTTGTGATGAGTGGGCCATAGCATTAACAACTTCTTTGTCTGGTCGTAATCATCCCTCACGTACAGTTCCGATAAGCCTGTCTGGATGATTGCTCTCTGGCCTTCGTCCGGTGATTCGCTCAAATTACCAAGTAGTCTTTCTCTGCTGTCTGGCAACTTGTATATAACTCATCTAGAACATTTAAAAAAAACATGCAAAACATCTGTACACCTCTCATGTCGAAAAGGCTGCCAAAGCTTCCTACACTTCCGTCAGTATCACCTGTTGCATCACATACTGTCATTGTGGAGGTAGCAACGCTTTGTTAATGTTCATTTTTACAGGAAAACAAAAAAAAACTTGCCGGATTCGCGGTAAATTACAGAAACAGGTAACTTTTTCCTTGTGGAGGCTCTCGGTAATCTTGTTTTTATGAAGGCTTCACAAAATAAATGACACGTTATTCTTATAACACTTATCACGGGGGAAACTTGGTTTTTCGCATTACCACTCTGCCTTCCTGTTAGTTAATTTTCGATTTTTTTTTTAATTTTGAGAGCGCGAAGAAATCTGTTTTCTTTCAACTGTCTTTCTAACAGGCTGGCTCTTCACTTACTTAATACTACGGATTATATTGTGGACGCTAGTGCCTCTCTTTGGGTTGGTCCTCTGGCGGCCTGGCTATTCTCGCTATGAGTAGTACTCCTCTTGTCGTTGGGAGTTCCTTCGCAAGCCTGCCACCTTTAGTACAATATGCACAACTATCTTTTAAAATTCCTTAATCTGTCTGTGGAAACTATCATCTCCCGACCCTTTTAGGTCACCTTTCGTTGTAGAGGAACAAGAAAGGCCTTTGCTTCTTTTGACCGAAATCCTGCATGGGAGACGGCTTAGCATCATTATTTACCGCTTTTAAGTTGAGTTTAATTACTCTTGTTCGATCCAGCTTTGTGATACGTCCCTACCCTCTTAGTCAACATGGCGCAGATAGCTTACTTGTTTATTGGAATTCTAGGTTTTATTTAACTAACTGTACAAAATACTGAACGACGCGAAGGATCAGTTGTAAGCCTGCCATCCACCATTCGTTAAAATTTCGCAAATCATAGATGGAACTGAATTTCAAGCACCAGTAAAAACAAACACCATACGAAATATACCAGCAGTACCAGCCGCCTATTAAGTGCGCTCAGGCGCTCAAGAACATTTCGAAACAGCGTTAAAGCGCGCCATTTACCTCGAAGATACCATTGGTGAAATGCAGCAAGAAAAGGAAGGTGGCATATCATTCTTTTATGTAGATATGAATTTCGAGAAGGACACGGTGCGTGCAACAGGGAATTTAATTTACTTCACATACGAGACTGGTATATATATATATATATATATATATATATATATATATATAATGCGTTAAGCGTTGCGATAACATGAAAATATAGTATTTCTGTGCAAGTTTTCTGTGACGAATTCCCTCTGTGTTCCGTAAAATTTTCATATTTTATAGCAAAAGCTACCTTCTCCTTGCGATTAGTGCCTTATTTCACATACGAGTGTGCCTGCAACTTCATTTAAACTTCTATGTTTGTTTCGTGCTGAAGTTGTGCAATGACTCATTGCGATCGTAGTGAGACCTGCATTTGGGCCTGTCGTAGGCATTTTCGTAAGATATAAGCAGGTAGATGAGCATAATCATGATGGCGTTTCAAATGAATATTAAGACGGAAAAAGAGTAAATGGAATTTTCATCATCTTCTTTTGCCGAGCTTCAAGGTTATTATAAATCTGTAGAAAAACACCGCAGACTCCATTTAAATACAGCGTTATAGTACAACCATCAGTTCTGAAAGAAGAAGAAAAGATCGTCAAAGGTCTCAGCTTGGGTATCTAGTAAGTTCTTGTTGAAGGATACGTCAAAGTTCTGTTTTTCTCGTAAATTGTTACGTTGATTAGCTTGCCTAAGAGCCACAGTAAAAATGTAAAAGAATGGTTTGAAGAAGTTGTGCTGACAAACAAACGAAGTTCAGGCTTGCGCAACAGCCGTAGAATTTCTTGTAATTGCTATGTACCTTATATAATTTTTTTGACTAAATCTAATTTTCTATTAAATTTTCTAAAGGTTGTCATACCATACACTTAATCGTAGGAACTAAAAACAATTATTCCCTGAATAGTCTGTGTAATTTTCGGTCAAAGGGAGACATGGAAAGCAAACAACTGAGAGAGCAATAGACTATTTGGCGTTGCCTTGAGATGACAGAGACACAGGCCGATTAGCAGTTACAGAAATATGTGTTTTAGCGCTAGGAGACATCTTGAATAGAGAAGAAAAGCACGAAAAACAAGTTGATCTATTGTCTAAATCGCTAATGATTTATGACCTCAAGCCGTAGACAGATAGATAGTATTCGTTAAGCTTGCATACAAACCAAATGTCCTTATAGCAAACCTTTATGGTCATTAGTCTCTCCTTCGTAGTATGCTTAGGGCAAACGCCCAGCATTGAAAGACAGGATTACAAAAAAAAAAGAAAAAAAAAAAATGTCAAACATTGTTTAAATCAAGTTCGAATATTTAACGATACTAAAATGTATAACTTTTATGAAGTTATTATTTGTGCTGAGAATGCTAAAGCAACCGATATGCGTTATACCGCTCGCCACTGATCTGTTCATCAAATGTCTCTCTGATACGTTTCTCTGAACTGTATTGAACTGAAGAAAATCGGCGTAAGGATTGTATATTGGTACGTCCCATACTTCATCAACTTAACAATTCAATGAATAAGACACTCGAACCTCGTTTAAAGCAGCCTTCAAATTTACAAAAATAATTGCAATAACACGTGCGACTTTTCATACGTGGATCCACTGATTAATCCATCCGTTTGTCGTTTTTGCCTCCTATGGATTTTGCTTTTTCTCTTAAATGAGACTGAATCAACTCCTTTTATCGACACAATGGCCATCAGAACCTAATAAAGTAAGTGGCCAGTTATTGTCAAGCTTTCACGTAGAATCGTCAAACAACGCTGGGCTTACGAGGGTTAATACGTCTCGTGAGAACAATTCACATCGATTCAATTCACTGATTAGTGGCGCATATCGACCCCCTGGAGCTTTCGGATCACGTTTAGTTCCGCACTCCTGTGTAGTGTTAATGCCCTTTTATTATGCAGCGGCCATGTATTTGAGTATTTTAGGTTAGGCTAGTAGCTACAAGATAGGCGTGTAGTCTGTGTTAGGTCGTTGCAGAAGAATGAAGCCCCCTGTCAAGTATTATACAGAAAAAAATTTAAGACAGTGAATCGTTTGCAAAACTGTGATAAAATAAGTCACGAGTTACATCGCTGTGAAGTAAGGTATAACTTCACAACGGGATGCGTTATTAACGGGTGCGTCGTAACGATTCATAATAGTCTTACTTCGTTACCAATATTACCGTACACATAATAATAGATTGTTGTTGTAACGTTCAACACTACTTAAAGTAAGTTACCGCCACCGCTAATTTTCAGTGGTAATTCTTTTTACCAGTCTGCATTACGTTGCTTCTTGATTGATATATGTGTCCGATTGTTATGATTGAAACATCATCTTGTTTCAGTCTATTTTGCCTATAAACATTGGCATTTAAGAGCGATCAAACCTAAAGCGGAACAAGATAGCACATTCACAAAGCCATTGAACATCTTTCTCTGTGTGATATCATTTTAATAAGCGTTTCTCTTTCGACTTTCTCGGCCCACTCTGTACGCTTTTTCTTTTTACCTAAGTTATTAATTTCTTAAAAGCTCTGGAAGTAACTTTTGTTCAGCTCGCCTGAATAATAGCTCTAAACCTGACTTACAATTACGTTTTTTACGAAAATAGTACTGGACGACTTTCGTCGGCAGTCGACGATTGTCTGTCATTGCCCTAAGCGTGCGATAACCATACTGCCATGTTAACAACGGCCTAGTTTATAACAAGCTAGCAAGTTTAGCCTCGAATCCTGCCACTTGCTTAGAAGCTGAAAAGGACAAATGCCCTTTCTACAAATCGAGTCGGCTATATTTAGTTACAATAAAGTGGCTGTCGGACGCTGCGACGAGGCTAGACCGTCCCGACGTTTGCTGCTGTCAGTATAAGTGTACCAAATTTACCGTTGTGTGAAATAGATCGCTGACCTTCTTATCAAAAGTATGGGTTTTACCTACTATCTGAGCTCGTCGATTCATATACATCTGTCTCTAGAGTCTATTCTTTTCACTTGAATTTTCAACATTTCACGTTGCAGTACGTCACAATCTTTCGTTCGTGCACGTCGTTTTAATACGTTTCGCCCGATCACTTCGGTCGCTGCGTACTCACAGACGTCAGACGTTCGTTGAAGCTGCACTTCGTCCTCTGCCATTGATAATTGCTTTTCTCTTGTTCTCATTCGTATGGGCCCGGATTTTTATTATTAGTACAACAGGCCGGTTGGAAGGAGTAGCATGTTATCGGATTACCAGGCCAAATTCCCCCTTTACCTGTGAGCATGATTTCTTATTTCCGATTATTCTTTCCAGTTAACCTGCATATGAATGTATACATGGCGTTATTTCAAATTACAAACAGTAGTATCGATCCCTAACATAATTACTTTAAGCATAAACCTCTAGGACTCTCGCCTCGTCCTATTCGACCGGTAAGCATCTAGTCAAAATTTATCAAATTTCATTTTCTAGCATAACGTTTTTGTTATGTTTAACGAGAATGGAAGTAAAACTTAACTCTTGAATACGATAAAAGTGATGACAGACAACCTCTTATAATCTATCGTTCGGTTTATCAAGCCCCTAGTTCAGGGGGGGGGGGGGATCGGTTATTACGTGCTGTAATGTGAACAAAAAACAAAAAAAAAAAAAGAAAAAAACGCAAATATTCGTCATCAACGTTAACCCATACCAAGAGAAACCTGTTGCTGTACTTGTCGTCGTGTACCGTACTGTAATGTTTTTTTTGAACACTTACGTATCATGCACCTGTGCCGTTGATCCAGCACATAGTATAGTCAGTTGCCTCTTGCCCAGCTATCGCCCGCGTCAGGAAGCCCTCCCTTTCAAAGTGTCTGAGCAATTTACAGGAAATTAGATTAAGCCCGTCTGATAGAATAGGAAATCGGTCCACAGCGAATGACATAGAGCATTTAGATACGTTCGAGACGCTGCATCTTGTTATAGAGCATAGGCGCGTAAGGATTCTGTTTATGCTCAATTTTCCTTTCTAAGCCTCACCAAAGGCTCGTGGTTATTCGGCCACTTTTTCGTTTCTGCACGTAAGATTTCGATACATTAATCACTTCTCCGGACCAGTGCTAGCTCTATTGATCGAACCCGTTCTTCTTCCGGTCTGAGAGCTGTATACATGTTTCGTTTAGCAATGTTTCGATGAAATCTATTAGGTACTTATACCAGCATGATCACATTGTTCATCTACCAGTCTATTATCAAAGTCTCAAGTAGTACTTAATCAAAGCAATTTCGGTCGTAATTAGGTGTATATTAGAATCAGCGACCGCTATTGGACTGTTTAATTCTATCCTTAAGCATTTGTATTTGCTACTCGGTGCCAATTTATCGGCTATCGGTTCCAAACGGGGCGGGTGTTCTTCTGCTTCAACACTATTAAAGCCCCTATTGATTTCGACATGCTTTTTCTGTCTTTTCCAGATCAGCGTAGTAACTTTAGGACACTTCTTCTGGCTGCTTTTACCACTAGTCCATACGAACCTGAAATAATTATTTCACGTTACCTAAGGCTCGTTTTATGTTTATATACTTGTTTGTTTTTCTATATCCTAGTTTTCCGAACACTACAAGACGTGTCTTTCACTGATAAACGTTTTGCCCTATCTTCTAATTTTTCTGAGCCACTTTGACCTGCCTATTCGGTTTTTTCAATAGCAAATCCTTTTCTTCTCCAATATGCCCTTCTCGTCTTCTCCTGGTTAAAATACATGATGGGCTAAGAATAATTATACAGTGGGTAATGACATGAGTCTACGCTTAAAAAAAATCAGCTTTTGTGTAAAAAATATTTTCCCATTGAGTATGACTCGACTTGACTCTCAAGCGTACTTTTTCGAACCCCAAATATTATTTCTTAATTTTGTACTCATATCATTCGCTCTTGTAGGTCTATTCCTGCCCCACGCTATGTACGTAGATTTACGTCGTGTTAACGTCGCGCACAACAGAAGTTTCCTTGCTTGCTCGCCCGGACCTTGCCCGCTTGTCCTTTCGCTGTTGGTTACCCAAAAAAAAACTCGTCGCTGGAATGTATTTTGATGTTTGAAACTTTTTTTGTTTTGAATATACGTATTTCTGGGCTATCCCTATGGTAGGATCCGCTCGCTACAAAGGTGCGTCGTAGACTTTGCGTTCCTTGAAGACCTAACATACAGCCTACGTACACAAAATCTATATGCGTTGTGCGTATCGTGACCTCGATAGCCTGACTGCGTTTGATATAAAATTGTGTCAAGACTTTGAGAATCTCTATAAGGGCGTACCAATCTAGTGTTTAGTTGCTCCCCCTAATCGGGTTTGCAGATTGAAATGGTCATGTCTGTACGCGTTGGATCACGCGTTAATTTCATCGATGGTCTTTGATAAAGTGCTTGCAGTGATCCTTTACGTTGTTACCCCAAAAAACACTCAAAAAGGCTTTATCTGCTTGTATATATCGCCTATCGATTAGCAATGGAAAATCTATTGAAGCTTGACCGGATTTATGTTGACGTAACGCCAATTAACCAAAGAGGGGTACGACAGGTTATTTAGGGTCCTAAAAGACAATCTCTTAGAAATAAAGTATCTAATTTAAGTGGATTTTCTAGCCGAAGTACGGTACCAAATACAGATGGGAGAAGTGATTAGCATTTTTATTTCAATGATTCTATAACTTGACCAATGACCACGACCTCAGCGGAGACACTAATTCCGTAAAGATCTGTGTCTGCGTGGTACAAGCGAGCTTCCACTTAAGATGTCTTCCTAAATATAATCGCCGTAGTATTTATCGTCGTGCTATACTTTCTTTTGCTGTCCAACTGTAAATAGGCTTCCTTCCACCTAAATCACTTCGCCGCCAATAACTCTTCGAAAGCGAGATAAACGCTTTCACACAGCATTTTAAACAGGAAAAAAAATAGAAAATTTTATTCCGGGAGTCTAGCGTCGCTGTTGATGTTGAGACTTCGGCAAATTGTCAGGTTTATCCAAGCAATTTCTCCCTCGATGAGGGATGGTTCTGTTGGAAAGTGCCTTACGTAGGTTATGCGTAAACTTGCCTGAGCATTCGATGGAATTCGCTGAAACTTCGAGCACGCGTTCGAGTGAGAACCGTAGTAGTAGCAGGGACACATGTGAGTATGTTTTCAATTTTCGAGGGTAGAACACCATAATCTGCAGTGAAAAATGTCGGACCCGCTACCACACATCACTCTGTTGTCTAGGGTGAGTTCTTCGAAGCTAAATACCGAAAATCAAGCGTTACAGAGCTGTTATTATCGTGGGTGCAGGTCTCTGTACCGCATCCTTCATGCGATGAAGCTCGAGGCAATTTAGAAACTGTCACCCTTGATGTCGTTTTAATAACGTGGCCTGTTTTTCCACTCGCTATCTTAAGAGCAGACAGCTGAAAGAGCAGCTTACCTCAGATTTACCAAATACTATCGACAGTCTTTTTTGTGTCGATTTGTGTTGCAAGTTGAGGTAGGCTGATAACTGCCGGAGGTGGTAAGTCCGAGAAATTCATAATTACCCATTACTCGTTTCAATGTCAGAAAAAAAATTTAGTAAAAGCAAAATTTCAGTCAACCTAAATAACGATTTAAAAACTATCGCCTGATTTGACTTAAGCCGGCTAACGATTAATAATGCTTGTTACAAAAAAAAAAGATATGCTGGCCTGATGTAGCAGAAGCCTTACTATATCGAGTCATACTATATACCATGCCAATGTCAGGCCGACATCACGGCCTTTTCGTCGCGCTGAAGAAGATTATGGCATGCTAAGGAATATTTTAGCAACGATACGTGCCTATGACACTTAGCACTGCCAATACCAGACGCGTCTTAATCTTCATCATTTCAAATTTTAAACAATATTCGTTTAGAGGGTTCTAAGAAGGGCATAAAATAAGCGAAAAATCCGGACAGAACAACGAATCGCTCTTGAGTCCCGTTTGGTTTACCTGAAGGAGTTGTTGGCTCAAGCGATGCGGGCAACTCAGCTTCAATGAAGACGCTAACAAAGTAACAGCGGGGCCGCCCTCGATGACGCCCACCCGCGGCTGACTCTAAATAGAAATGCTATTTTTATTACGAATGAATAGAAATGAAAAAGACGAATAGACGACTAGCACAGTTTGGGTGACTGAGTTTATTAGCATCGTATGGTATCGAAGAAGTATCCAAACGAAAAACAAAGCCATGATTCATGGATGTTGTAGCAAGCAAGCATCGACGGTATGGCTAGACACCAGGCGTGAATAAGAATATACCGGAAGAAGATTCGGTGCCCGTTGATTGGACAATCTATTAGACCGGATCAGCAAACCAATCAAGCTAACCTATGTTTAAGCCATTGCTCAAAGCCGTACTTGAGTGATTTATTATTTATGTGAAATCGGATTAAACATGAGTTGGCTTCAACAAAAGCGTTACTATAAAATATTCGTCATCTTTGTTCATTTGTTATAAGGTATCCACATAGTGTTGCCAGTTTACGGGTTCAATTTAGACATCGTGGAATCGTACGCTTCCAAACAAAACACAGTCTTCAACCTTCTTCAACCACTTGAAACGTTTGACACGACCTGTGTTGATCTGAAGAAAAAACCTACACGCAGGAGTGAACGAAAGTGAAACCGAATAGAACGGAATCATGCGCTTAAGAAGACTATGAATCAATTATCGACCTGACGATGTAAGTTCATGGAGTACAAATTATTTCCTTGAATTTTTCCTTGAAGCCAAAAACTTCTGATAGAAGTTTTTGGCTTGACATATATTACATAAGACATAAAGAGACATATGTAGACATAAAAAATTGCGCGAGGTACTCGTTATTTTACTTCCGTGCATGTCTAGGTAGGTTTAACGGCATCATAGCTAACGTGGAGTATAGGTATGGCCTATGTAATTTCTCCTTTGAGGTCCTTAGTATTTTTCATAACGATAACATTCCGGCCATCGTTTCACCAAAATAGTGTGACTTTGAAGAGATTCAATTGGCGCCTGGCTATACAATGAAAGACAGCAAAAGATCCAGTTAATATTCCATTAGAGCGTAAAAAGTATTGAGATAATAGAATAAGTATATTGGGATAATACTATTTTCGTCTGCGAAATAGCTTAAGGCTTGCCCTGTTAGTATATCACCAAATGAGTATGTCATATATTTATGTACTAGAAGTGGGCCGCAGAAACTATTTTTTGTTGGCCGTCTAACTATTGACCGAACTGAGATAAAAGCTATATATAGCTTTTTTTATGTTGTGATTGACGTCAAAATTGTATTTTTGCACAGAAAACCGTGGTCAGCAGAGTTCTTAAATACATAGTCGCTGACGCCAGGAGAATGGTTTCAGATAATAATGATTAGTTTTGGTAAAATTATCTTGCACAATAGAGATATGGCGCTGTGCGCTTGTAGCATATATACATCGATTATTTACATATCCTAATTTAAGGACCTCGTTCGCATGGTGAATGAGGTTCACAGTCGTGAACCGATAATTAATGTTTTGCTACAGTTTTCAAGACCTAATTAGTAGTATTCTGCGAATTTCTTATGGCATATTGCGTATCTAATGACCTTTAGTAAAAATAACGAGGAGTTAATAACGAGGAATAATAATGAGGAGTCTCTCAAACGGTGAATGCGAACTTCAATAATAGTACTGTAAAAATACATTTATTTATAATAATTAGTGTTTCAACGAAGCAAGCGATGGCCCATTCTGTTGCAGCAGCATCCTGACAACTGCCGAAGACGGCAAGATGAGGAACTGCCTGACTTATTTAGTTGCTTGGTCTGTCTTTGAAGGCACAATGGACGCGCACCTATGAGCTGACGCACAAAGCCCGCTATCACGTCTTTTATAACATAGCACACTTCGTAAAAAAAAGAGCATTACTACGTTACGCCAGCGTTATGGCAATACAATCCTGGCCATAGATAACATGACGTAACATAGAAGTACCCTTTATGGGCAGACCTGTTCGAGACATAATCGCTAGACAAGATTTAGTATTGCGGAACTGAAATGACTAATGGAACATTTTTGAGTTGTCTACTTTATTTAGAATTATTTATTTCAACGATGGCTTATCAGAAAGGACAACGACGACTGAGCATAAATCGCGGGGGTAACATCAAATAAGCCGAGCGTTAGGCACACGTCCTTCTACAACGGCACTATTCTTCATTTAACCTACTCTTATAAACAGTCGAAAGAGAATAACAGACGACACAGGGGGGGGGGGGGTATGCATGGACTGAATCGTTCTTTTTGTCAACTCCGTTTCCGGATGTCAATGTAAAAGATCGCTAAGAACCTCCCATTAGTCATCAACGGAACTTCACTATAGTGATAGTTATGGCTTGGCTGCAACAAGACATCCGTAAACAATAGGCCAGCTTTTACTGGTCACGTTACTTCCGAACATTAACCCCACAAATTCAGCGTGCGTGGCGATGCATAGCTCAGGGTCATTTTTTCTTACGTATAAATCCAAACTGTGCACGGAACCTCCGATGATTCCAGACGAGTTGAACGTAGTTAGTCGAAACATTCCTCTGCTAAACGGTTATCCCCCATAGTTTTTCTTGTTCCTAACTTGATCAATGACCCACCAGATTAACATGATCATTGCTGCCGCATTACCCATTGTTTGCCACCCAAGCCCAGCAAGGTCCCTTTCATCTTATTTGCTCCATTCAACGGCGGTAATTTTTCGTTGCCACAAAGCTACGGTCTGTTCCCAGCGGGCTTGCCTTCCTGCTCCGTTTTTCTTCTACGGAGACAGCTGCTTACAGAACCGCCCGCCACCACTGGCTCAAACGGTGAAACCAGTTGTCAAACCATTTCACCCTGTTTAAGGTGGTAACGGTAAAAGAAAAAAGTGGCAGTTTCCATTTCCTAGAACTATAGACGACGTAGACGCAATTACAACGAACGAGCAGAAGAGGGAGAAACTAAAGAATAACGGTAACCACGGCAGCTGCAATCGATCCAGGGATTCCACCACCGCCACTGGGGGTCGCTGGGCCACAACGACAGATGTCTGAAGACCTTTTGGTTGGTTTTTTGTTGTTAGTTGAGCAGTGGCGCTTGAATCTGACCTGACGAGTGGTTTTCGGCTTAGACTGGCTGGCATAGTCGACTGCCACTTAGACCGATGCTATCGCGGTATCGGAGCGGGGGCGCGGGTCACGCTGGTTTTGTCTGGAGGTCCGGAGAAACGACAGTGGCTCAAGTAAAGCGTTTGGCAGTGTGCAGAGCTGCGCGTGCCAGGGCGTCTCAGTTAATAGTGAAGACCGCAGACGTCGTTGTTAAGTCGAGCCGAAAGGCGAAGAATCGAAACGCGAACATAGCTTTCGTAGCTGAACGTTGAGTGAATACTGAAGTGAAGTTACCGAAGTGAGCATTGGCAGTAATTACAGCGATAGTCGTATCAGCGGAAAGTGCGCGCATCCGCTCTCTCTGTGAAAATTCTTCTATTTTGCCAAACAGTATGCAGCGTTTGCATCGGTAGCGGTGGAGTGTTCTTCATCTGCTAATTGTAGCAATCGTTTGAATAAACGTTGTGATGGTTAGTGGCCTATTCGATAAGCAAGATCTCTCTAACCAGTCTCATAAGCAAATCTCGCGGTAAATATAAGAGGCAAAAGTGGGAGTGTACACGAGAGTGCGCTTTGGTGATTCCCTCTTTGAGGATTACACTTACTCAACGCATTGAAACTACGAACTGCATCGATGCAGGTGTTGCCAAGGTTGACAGCTCTGCCATCGAGCGGACGTCTGAGCAGGTTTTTCTGTACGTAGTTCCTATTGTGTCTGTTTGAATAAGCATTGTTTCTATTAAAACCCTAATCCTGGGATGTTGCATTGCATTATCTACTACGCGGCACAAAGAACCCTATTCCAGGTTAAAGGCATCAGACCTGCCCGCCATTGTTCTCGATATAGGAGTCTGACATCTTTACGATGCGATGAAAGCCATATATAGCTATAAAATAGAGTGACATTTCAATCCAGCAAGCCAGAGGCAACGTGCTGAACATTTTCTAGTGTGTGCCAGTTATCATTAAAAAACATGAATTTACGAGCGAGTCTGGTGTTTTCCATTAAAAAGACGATTTTGAGGCGAAAGCCTTGCACAACTGTAAATAAATATCATATATGGATGTTTAGCAATGAAAATTGTACATAGGGCAGTGCACTTTTATATGATACGAGGTGTATAGTATGTGCGTACTAGAAAGGCATCTTTTATGATTCTTAGCTCGAATGTGAGCGATGTTTTACAACTGTGTCGTTAAGTTCGAGGTGCTATAACTCTGAACTATGGCGTAACACTTTGTCTCTATATGATCTCATACTGGCATTGATATAGCTTAGACAAAGGCTTCTTTGCCTGTCGTAATACAACCATCACAAAGAGTATTCGAGGATAAAACTGACAAATAACTATCTAAGCTATTATAAGCAATATATATTATATAATATATATTATACCTACTAGTAGAGGCGTTTTAGTCGCTAGCAGAAATGTTGTACGAAAAAATCACGACCCGGTAACTTGAATATTGTACGACATCTACGGTAATTCGTTGACGGCATATTGAAAATATTCAACCTGGATCAAAACTGGCGCTGGATGAAGCTATTTCCTTGATCGTGTTGTTAACCCTAACTAACTTTAGCCTTCTATTTGGCTACGAGTGCCCTTCGGAAAGAAGATCTATCTTCGGACAGCTGTTGTCACTGCCCAGTTATTTCTGATCGTTCGTTGCAGAATCGCAAGAAAACGGATTGTAGGTCGCAAATGCCTCGCATCCCCGACTAGACGAAACTTCCTGCCCGATGAAAACTACTACATTAATTGTTTCATTTTAACTTTCTGTATTAACTTCGTCAGAAAAAAGATTCATGTATTTCGTTTGATGATGACGACGACGATGTCGGGACGTGAAGGCTACTATGCGATAACAGCAGTAAGCCAATTGACATTTAAGCTTCTAGGCTTTCCTGCCCTACAGATGGGTCGCAGGTGGTACTTTCATATGATGAAGACTCGTGATAGTCTTTCGCAAACGTTGTTCGCATGTCTCTTCTAGATCGGAAACGTCTGTTAGAACTCATAAAAACTTTCGCTGGTTTGCGGAATGCACGGTCTCTGATTTCATTTTATATATTTATTTGCAAACTTTAGCAGAACTTATATTAATTGTCGATGCCGTGTAACAGTATGTGCGTTAAGAAGTGTCTGATCGGAACTTCTAAAAGATAATATTCCCAGCGGTCCATTGAAATAAATGTTATAATATAGACACTTAAGATAGGAGCCTTAAGCAAAATATATAGGTGCTTTGCAGCAGTTCAGGTGATACGGGACACATGGTTCGCTAGTAATAAAGTATTTATATTGTATTTATTTACGCGTCTATTGAGAAGCTAGTGTCCCTAAATCTAATTATCTTTAAATATATCGAACCATCGAAATAATACCACGTCTATACATCTAAACTTGCCGACTCGCTATTGAAAATACGGTACAAATATGCAATGCAAAATAGTCATTTACAAGATAGAACATTATAATTTCTACAGATTATAATTCTTTTTAAATAAGTAAGTAGCTGATTTCTGCCTTTTACCACATTAACATTACTGAGGTGCTGTGGAAATTCTAGCCCCAATTGTTAATGTCAATAAAACAAGCTGATTCGTTCAATACCATTGGTTTAGGTTTGGCCTTCCTCTTAGGATCTCAGCAAGTCTCTGTTTTTAGGACCGTTTTATTGGGCTTCTGGTACTTTCGTTCTCGTTGTTGATAGTGTTGTTGTATTTTCTTTGCCGTATTCACGTAACGTATTTTGCGTAATAAGTCAAAACAATACAATTTTAATGTTAACCAGGGCAAGCCTCTGCTTGCCGCGAAGAAGTCATAACTAATACGTTTTACTGCCGTGTTGAGCTGATGTTTTAGCTCATTTTAAAGATACGGAACGCCTCGATGGTACAAGGGCAGAGTGAAACGGATAATATATTCCTCAAGTGTCGCTATACTGTCATACGAAAGCCAGCCATTTTTTAACTTCTTAGCAGCGCTTAAGACCGGCGCATTATCTTCCTATGACCTGGCTTTCTTGACTTCGTCTACCGCCTATACAACCTTCTCTAATAGCTGGTAGCAGGGCAGACTTAAAAGATGGCTCTCAATGTTGAACATCGGCGAGCATATATATATGTTTCTCACAATGGCCCTGACAAAGCCAAGCAGGGATATAGCATTGTTCGGCCATATTTGAAATGAATTATCGATGTAACAATGACATCAAGGAATTGTTGGGGTGTTGTCGTTCTTATTGTTGTAAGAAGAAACAAAATATGGAAATCAAACCCTAATGGGGTAACATTTTGCTTTTCTATCATTTTTTTGTTGTTATTCGTATTCTGATTCGATCCAACCGGGGGGTGCCTCCCTAAAATCGATAGAATAGCTTTAGCTAATTTCGGAAATCGATAAGCCTGTACTGCATCTCGTTCGAGGAATACCCTGCCTGCTTGTACAGCGTCTCAAACTGGAGAGTTTCGATCCGCGCGCTGTCGAGGACGGTTGCAGTTTATCGTAGGACTTGTGGATTGATTTGGATAGGATTCCACAGGCCGTGTGACAGATCGCGGCTTTCGTCTAAATAATAAGTAGCAAAAGAGTGTTTCTTCGACTTGAAGATTTTTGTCGGAGTGTCACATGGAAATTTTAGGTCATAGGTCAACTCGGTAATGCATATAGACATGCGACAAAGGGATGAGGGCTCCGTATTAACATCTTTTGTATATCATAAATATATTTAAGTCTGATATAATTATTAAGTAACTACTGCCACACAAACCTTTGAGCTCATTAACCGTGTCCAGCAATTATGTAATGTATAATTTTCATGCCGAAAAATGCATGCCGTTTGCATCCGCTGCATGATTGGGATTATGTTGCAATATGCCAGGTGATATACTTTAATATATTCCCATATAGACTTGAAGTAAATCTGCAGGGCAGGAATCATCTTGTTGCACATGGTTTGTTCTTGTGACATGTGTTTATAGTCATTTGTAGGTGGTGTTGGGGGATGAAGTGGCGCGTTTTTACGGTAATTGCTGTTTTTTGGGTTTTGACAAGATATACAAGGGTGATAGTTTTCACAATAGCAAACACTCTTCGTGAGATCGGCTCGAGAAATGCCCGAACTAAAGTTGAGTAATTAACGCGGCATCGATAGACGCTAATAAGGTATCGCTAAGCGAAATTTAGCAAACTTCTGAAAATAGAAACAATGAAACTTTTCTGTGCAAGAGTGAAACGCGCCTGTATTAGGACCAAGGTGCGCCTACATAGTGTCGCCGCGGTGAAGTTCCGTGAAGGCCGTTTCTAGAGCGAGAAGCTGTTTCGTTTGACGCAGCATTCGACATGGACCGTAAATTCTTTGCTAGCTTACGATAAAATAAGTATTAAGCATCGTAATAGATGACTGCTTCTGTACTTATACATGAACACGCTCGCGCTGAAGTTCGTATTGTAGCTAGCCTATCTGCGGAACTGAACCGAGATTGGCTGGTCACATGTCATAACTAAGCTGCTACACCGCAAATGCGGATTGTTATTTTGACAAAAATAAGTTAGCATCAGTCGAGTCCATCGAGCTCGATGCCATAATTGAGAAGTTTTATCAAAATGACTTGGATTTTCATACGATCTTTGCAATTGAAACTGTAATCAAATAATGTAGAAAAAAAAAATTTTCAATAGTTTTTTTGTGCTATGTTTGCCAGTCCAATAGTACGTTCATTGTAAAGTTGAAAAAAAACTATACATATTCCATGTACGTAGGCTGCACGAGTCGTTCGGGTAATAGTCATTCTTTGTTAGGCTATTTACAAGTAAAGAATGACGCGCATATGACTGCGTAAATTCATCTGCCAAGTAAAAGCTAAATGTCTCCGACGCTTTGTCGAGGTACTAGGCTTCACCCCCCGTTGTTTTCACCTACATATATAAATATAGTTGTTAATAATTAAAAAAAAAAAAACAAATAAATGCCCTACAATTGTGCTTTGTTCATCTTGGAACCCATGGAAAAGTATGATTTCCTCAACACGGACAATGGGCGATTTGGTGAAAGGTAATGTTTCATTGTCATACCACATCGTAGAAGTAGTAGTCCCTTTCATAAACGCAAGCGGGATGATGCAAGCTTTGTGTGTGTGTGTCATGGTTAGATAGTCCGCTTTACAATACGGGAATCATCTATAAAGGGAACCGATGACGAATGTTCATCAAATACAATACACCTGTTTTGCCCATTATGAGGAAGTATAGCAATGCATGGTGTTCAATGCAGAGCTGGTGTCTGTAGAGGATGTTCTATCGTTTGATTCATCACAGTGGACAGGATGGAATAGCTTTAGTAAATGATGCGACAATGCCAGCAATAAAGGTCAATTCTAACACGATTCACTGCGTTTTATAACGAAGAGTTGGCTGTTGGCCCTAGCTAACGGATGGATTAGAATATAGCGAGCTTTACACTTGATGCTACTACTACTGCCTGAGTTGCTTCAAATAGCGGGCCCCTCACGGTACAAAGCTAGTCGTACGTCTATTCCTCATAACCTACGTTACGTGTCTTCAAGTTTGGCTGATAAACGGATAATGACGTCGATGACTTAACTGCGATTCCTGAAACAACTGTAAACGAGCTATCGATCACATTCGCTGCGCGTCAGTTAAAGGCCTAGTTGGCGAACTAGGTTTGCATGCACATAACGTCAAAGGGCCTAGTAAGATACCTCTCTAATTCTTCTAGTGTATCAACTTGATGACCTAGAGTTCTATATTAAGATACAGTATTGAATTGTGTCTTTGTACCGAATAAACGTTGCCGTAAGTAAATGAATCGGTTCTAGAACTGGTCGAGAACCAATAAATGAATCCATGTAGAGTTTTATTATAATATAAATATATCGATTTACTTTTAAGCGGGCAGTAGCACGTACTTCAGACAGCCGTACTCACAGAGAACGTAGACCAGGATTAGAGCACAGTTCACTCCGCCGACGCTCGCAGCTGCACTTAAAAGTCATGTGGAACGTATTTTGAGTTTTTTTTTTCCATCTGTTTGCCGTACATTTGATTCGAATTTGATATTATCCCTAACAACGTGTGTAATACACACAGGGAAACAATCATGGTAAGTCCCGTAAAGTGTACATTTTTCCCAACATTTTAAACAGGTTAAATACATATGGAAACGGAACAAGTGTTTTCTTTCTATGTGAACTTGAAATGTGCTCGCTTATAGCTTTAACATTTTTCACACATTCAATGAGAGTGAACATTAAATGACTACGGGAAAAGCTACAAATATCTGGCATAAGTTTACTACTTTTTTATTTTCAATTTATTTCATATGATTCTATGGGACTGTCGTTTGGCTAAAACACCGAAGACCCTTTATATCATCAACTCACCATGGGCTTCTTGATGATAACTATTCCCATGACACACTGTACAATTTCCCCGTTTACGCTCATAGATATATATCGGCGCGGTGGCTCGAACAGCCAAGACGTTTGCCTAGACAAACTAACGGTGGTTATCGGTTATCGACACATGCCTCTCAGAATCTCTGATTAGATATTCTTTATCACCGTTTAATTGCCCGTGGTGTCCTCATTTCAGGTCTAGTGACGGTTCTTGGGGGTACGATGATTTCACATGGCGCGACCACAATTCATGAGACTAAAGTGATCGGAACCTATATTCAGGGTAAATATGCTCAAATCCTCGAGAGCACTTCACGTGTGATTCAACCCAGCGCCGTTGGGGTTTCTCCTTCACCAACCTTTGCTTCACAAGGACATTCTACAGCCCCACCGGGTCTACAGGTGAGTTTCCACCAGATGGAGTGCAAGTGTAGTTGCAGATGCTGTGAGCATTTTGGCAATTTTCGCGACGGCAGAAAAATTCGCAGATTAAAAATTAGAGTATTCACCTGCAAGCAGTGTACTGCTTGGTAAAAATGACATTTAGTCTATTATTAAGCAAAGTAACAACGTAACATAAACCGGTTCTCGTTTTTGGCTGAATACAAGAAAACCTTACATAATCAAAAGACTGATATGTTCTTCGAATGTTTCAAATATATACATATATATTAGATTTATGAAAACGCTAGAAACTGCAAAGACATAAAAGAGTGAACATGCGTTAGGGATTACCTGAAGTGTTTGTCCGGTGAGTTAAAATATACATAAATATTTTTCAAGTACTTAAAAATAAGTGATAGCTCTGAAAGAACAGAGCTTTCCGCTTATTACGTTCTACTCGGTGACGTGGTCTAGTAGTTCTCAAAGACTGTCTATGAGTGATAATGCATGGGTGCTCTCCGATCGTCTTCTTCAACTAACATGAACCGAGGAATGAGCTCGTGTTCTAAACGTAAAAATAGAAGTTAGCATTCGATCATGACTTTAATCGGCGTCTTGCGAAACAGTCGGTCCATTTGTTAACATGCCCCTCTCAAGTCAGTCGTTCGGTTTACCTTTCTTGGCCGCGAACGCAAGGTAACTTGAATTTATCTATATTACCTGTTATATTTAATCAAGCTCATTTTTTCCAAGCTTCGAAACTAGTTGACGCTTAATCAATCGATAAACTTAATCCTGGGTGCGATACAGGGTTTGAATGCGCGTGGCGCCCGGATGGTATTGGTTTTGAGTGAATCTTATAACTAACAACCGAAATCGATTTCCCCTTCCAATCAATTATTTTCTGGATTCGATCCTACGCAGCTTGGGATTTGGAATGATGCACAGCTTAAGAGCTTGCAATAAGCCTTAACTTTGCATGATATGCCTATTTTCCTAAAATGCGATGTATAAAAGGGAGAAAGTAGGTTTTTGTTTTTGACAAAACCATTTTTATAACCGACGCTAACAAGTAAAGAAAGATGGGTTTACATTTTGCGTAGACGTGGTGTAAGTTTGTTAGACCTATTTGTTTGTAACAAAGCAGGCAGCTAGGTACTATCAATATATAATAGTTTGCAGAGACGACGTCACAACAGGATTCACAATTGTCTCTTGTCGCGCACCAAGGTTCTCTATGGACCCTGCAGAATTCTCTGTTATCATGGCCTTTCTGAAGGCGTTCGTACTTTATTTTTCCTGTACACTAATGTAATATTAATAGTGATTTTAGTCAGTTGCACACCAAGGCCCTAAACTATGGGGCCCTGGTTCTCGTAAGTGAGAGTTTTACAGTGCCATACATATAAATACGTTGCTATTCGACCTGCATAACGCATGAAGCCATGAGTTCTTTCAGAAAAAAAAACTGATATGAATATGCTGCTGATGCAACACCTAGGATACGTAATACCAATTTTGAAAATCAAAAAGGGTGCCACAGGGACTAAGTAACGTGAGGTAGCTTCACGCACGTTCGGTGGGACGTCCTGACATCTTTGTCAGACTGGAGGTCGACTTGTTTTCCTAAATACGGTGTCCTACTGGTCAATGGCTACATATGATCTGATCGTCCTCGTTAAACATTTTTCAGTACAAAAAATATCTTGAAGCTATTGAGTATGGAATAAACTGGCCTGAAATCTCAGCCTTGAGGAGCGCCAATGAGAACTGAAGCAGGTGCTTAAAAAGACATAATTCACGATTTAATGGACGAAGCCAACCGGGTAATGTTGTGACGTCGTCGTTGTGGGCTAACAAACGTATTCAGTAACAATGAGTGTGATCATCGTTTGACTATTGATTTCGTATGTAGTTTATTACCTGGTTCAATTTCCACCTTAACCGTAAGCCTAGTCTTCGACGAATTGTGAAGCTAAGCTTATCTAAGCTGCGTGCTCTAACCTTAGCAGGTTTGTCAGACAAACTTAAATGCGCGAGAGTTATGTTATGCATTAGCATGGATTTTGTGTTGCCTGCAGAAGTTGATTGACATTCATGAACTTCTTGGCCTTGCAAATGGCCGAACTGTTCGTCGCGAGGTTTGCCGCGGAATCTGTTTTTCCAATGGCTATTCTAATATTGCACTTACCGAAGTATGTCAATTAACGAGTATGATATTTGCTCGCATTTCGCTAATGGGCACATAAGGCGGTCATAAGCAGTCGCAGTCCGTCGATAGGTACGCCGTGTCCGACGATTCGCACATTGACCCCGGACTACCCCTGGGGTCCCAACACACACAGGGTAAAATAGGGATATTTTCGGTGTTTACAACTGGATACGCTTCTTTGTTTCTAACTAGGTTCAGCTTAGTGGTCAATTTTTGCTGCTAGCTCTCAACCTAGATTTGCTCGTGGTAATTTTTACGCTCTTCACTAAATGTGATTCCTGTGCTTAACTGCTATGTACCTATTTGAGAATTCGCTTATAATTAATTAGTATAGTTACAATGCCAACGATCACAGCGTCACACGTGTCAAATTCATTCTCCAGCAGCCTTGACTGCTGGCGTCCGTATCGGACACCTCATCGGTATTGCAAAAGTTACTATGTGAATGCATGAGGTTCAGTCATTAAGCAAAATTTAGGGATTCAGGTATGAAGTGGATCGGCACAAAATCTGTCCGTGTCTACACTTGTGGTTTGCAAAGTAGATAGACGAATATTGTGATTAAGCTCTCGTGTGTCAGATTTGATCACTAACTTGATTGTTGCTGTTGATATTTACGGTGATGTCGAGATGGGTACTCACCCTTCTGTGCGATCTTCCGATGCCTGATCTTCAGCTGTAGCCTCTTCCCCTAGCTGTGATACTATGTCCTGCTTCGCTACACTGGCCGAATTACTGTTAGATTTAAGGATAATGTAAGCGCGTTTGCAGGCCCATTAAAGGCGAAACTGTCCATGTCCTTTTGTTGCAGAAACTAGTGTTGTCTGCCGAATGAGTTTGCTTTACATGTTACCGTATTAAATTACGGAATTAAACCTCTGATAACCTTTTATACGGAATAAGTAATCATATTATTACATATTGCTAGGTCTCCGAATACTTTAGTTATGCAGCACTGAATAAACATGTAGCCTGAACTAATAAGTAGGCTGTCTGTGTGGAAAGATGCGAAACTTTCCAATAGAAAAACAACAAAGGCAATAGTCTTTCATCCCTGATTCTAACGTAAAGCAATCGTTGCATGCTAGAGGGCGGCAGAAGCGGTACAAGATTTATATTCTATTACGAAAACTGATTAATAGCATGGATAAGGTTTTAGAAGTAATCACAGGTTGCGACACAGGTTTCCTTTCATACAGCAGATGAACCGTTGACGATTAAAAGTTAGCGTATTCAACAGCTCACTACTACGGATATAACTAGTCAATGAGGCATTAGGCATATAATTATCGACAGGCTTTTTGTTGGCCGGAAAAAAATCAAAGGATTGGATTGCTTTACGCATCGCGATTCCTACAAACGTTAAACGTTAATTTTTTACCTTTTTAACAACGGAAAAAGGATCACATTCCGCTAGAAGCTAGGCATCATTTTCTATTTTCACTTGTCTTTTCCTTTAAAAGCGATGCGTCAACATATATGGTAAATATTTTTTTTCATAGAAGTTCATCTACAATTGAACTACGGAGAGTAACGCAATAGTGGTTAATGTTTTGGCCTCTTGGCTTTTCCCTAACGTTTTTTTTTATACTTGATAAATATCCTCCTTCTTCAGCGCATTTTTCTGACGGGGAGACTATTTGTATTAAGCAGAGAATGCAAATAAGCCGTTACTAGATTCCACGACAGATCGTTCTTCTTTTTTTTCGATACGCTAAGCACGAGCATAGCGAGTGAATGGTAATTTTGTTCTTGCAATACATAGTAGTAATAATAATAACGGGAGTAAGAGAAATTTAAAATCAAGGACGACATTAAGACGCACGTATGCGAAAAGCAAAACAGACTCGCATGCCAAATTTTCTTTATGTGTTTATGCGCATAAGAATAACGACAACAATTTTATATATATGGATATGTGTTTGCTGTTATAAGCCCGACAGCGCCACCTATATACGTAAACAAAGCCTTCACTTCCCTAAAAATTCTTCGTATCCGATACGTGTTCAGCATTACATTCAGTTATGCTGCTTGCGCTTGTTCACTACAAGCTATTAATCCGAAGACGCGCATCTGCTTGTCTCTGATACTTGGTAAGATTTGCATTTTATATGATCCCTTTGCTTTACCTTCCAGTCGGCTACTGCATGCTCTTTTTCGGAATAACTTTGCACTGATTTATTTATAACCGTCCGTACCCGGCCCTACAATAACAACAACACAAGAGCAGACGAAATGCCTATTTCATGCATATATATATATGACGCTAGTTAATTTTGAAAACGCTTTCTTCTTTATGCACTGCTTTGCCCCCGTAGCTTCACAATGGTGAATGTGTTCACAGCTGAGAGCATCTGTAAGCTTCTGTCTGCTAGTTGATGTGATCGTCCTCATCGTATCACAGCCTGTTTTTGTACTGAAACCGTATCCTACCGTGTTTTTATTTATAAGATGTATTTTTGTGTCTTGAGAAGCCTTTGTAATTGCTAACCTAGCTGGCTTTCTTGTTGGTTTCATTTAGCCTCTTAACAGGATGTTCCAAGAGGCACAGTAGGTAGCGGTAATGTTCGGCCTTTGAGTATATAGTGTACTATCTATAAAGCTGATATTATCAAATGCAAGATATTGATGTAACAAATTATCGAATACGTCGAATGTACGAACTGCTCACGCGACTCACGGCTTCATAGGTTTTCAGCATGGCACTAAACGAAGCGATATCTATTATAGGTAGTATAGGGACACCTAAATACTAACCCTGAATTTCATATTATTACACACGAAAATTGCTGCAATAAACATGGAATATAATATAATTAGTGTTGGTGTTTATAAGATACATGTTGTATGTCCTAATATTGATACTTCGCTTTTTCTGCATGTAACCACAAATGCCCCCTAACATAGGCCATCAAAACGACACTGCGCTGAATAAGAAGAAATATTCAATATTATCAGAGCTCACTGGAACTTTGCACTGTACGCCAGTGCGTGTCAGCGACTTGGATAATGAAAAATTAACAACCAATATTAAATTTATCCAAAATAGGTCTTAAAAAAGAGATTGATGCGAGTCGTGCGTAGCAAACATACTGTGATCTATATAACTAGCTCAGCTCTAGTGTTAGCGTGTCCGAACGTTTCACGTATCGTTACGTCAGATATATTTGTAGGCTGATGGTCTGCCATTAGTGTGATTTGTCCTTTGCTATTGTTATTACTCCACTCGATAGCACCTAGAGGAAACAGCACATAGAGGAAAACTACTATTACGGGACGTGGCACACTCTTGCTTGTCGTAATTCACTTCGCCGATACTTAACAGCAAACAATCGTTTGTCCTAACGATAATGTCCTACTGTAGTAACTTGTCGGAAAGCGCTAGCAACAGTTCCTCCGATGACTGTCCAATCAGATCGCTAAACGAAGTGCAAACTAAAATATGATATAATACGCCTTATATTATATATATTGCCAAAGCTTTACCGATCTAAGGCCAGTTGGACGAGCGTGCATTTTTGCATCACTGCATGTTTTCTTGTGCATATGCTATTTCTGCTGAACTTGGCGGGTTAGCAGTTTTTCATAGTCGTGCTAATTGCATGTATCGTACGCGTGCGTTCCTTGTTTAATCACACCCGCTGTGCATGCCAATAACCGGCCTGAGTCAGCGACGGCTTGATCCTTCGACGAACGGTTAGGTTAAAGGGGACGTTCAACGTAGCCTGTCAACGACAAGTTCAATTGTGTTCAAGTTCAAAGAAAAACTCTGCTTGACGCCTTGCCACTTTGCTCGTGGTATCCTGTCTAACTGTTTGTACTAAAAAAAAAAAACCCTAAACTTCCGCCATAATTGTTACTAGAAGTTCGGCATGCACTCAGTGCGTATGTACAAATAGCTCGATTGTTCCTAGGTTTTAGGTTGGCTTATAGCTGGCACGAGAATTCGAACGCGTGATGCTTCCGACGCTTTAGCTATCATACGGATGGCTATTTATACATGACAATGTACAGGGATAGTGTGTCGTTGCGCTACGTACTCGAGTTGATACTGTCTAATGAATTGTCCTCGCTTTTATGTGGCATGCTTGAAGATACTATGGAAAAATCAATTCTAGCATTTACCTGGGAGATTGTCACTCTGCCAGAAGTGATTGATTGCACCATGTTCACGAGAAGGCGATAGCGCGAAACTGATCGATATTAATGAGAAAATTTATTAATTATGTGAAGATCTTATTTGACCCTTATAGTAGAAGCTTGCCTAATTACAAATTAAGTACATTAATTAACAACGCGCGAAGTATTCCAGCACGTGGGTCATGACGTATGGAGAGAATGTAGTGATTTGTGTCACTCGAAAGGAAAATGCGTTCGCGTAAAGTCGCAGTAATATAGAATCCTGTAGGGGAGTATGGGATCTGTACGGGATAGAGGCTATATAGGCCATTTCGTGTTCTTCGAGCCAGACTTTTTAAATGAGCGCGGGTCAGAAATTGTCTGTAATTGTACATCGTTTCCAGATGTCAAAAGTGGAGCGACTGAATATTATTTTTGCATTTTACCGAACTTTTGCTTAACTAAAAAAGGAACAAGATAACTTCCGTCTAAAAAAAATTATGTTCAGTTATATTACACGATCAGCTTGGGGGCTACGGCGAGGTAAAGTTTTATAGATCCGTATTATTTCAATTGAACACGAAGTAAACTATCGTCGACTGCACATCAGACGAACTAAGCTGCCTTGAGTACTATATTCATGTGTATTTATATATCCACTAACTTACCATATTGTAGCTCGTGTGCCACACTTAAAAAATTTAAAAAACGTCGGCGAAACGTTATCAGAAGAATCATATTGTCAATGTGACGGAAACACCTCGTCCTGTCGACTCGTCGCACCACCGGAATTGGCCAATTATAATGATTCTTAAGGTCTTACGGGCGTTACAATCAGCTTTGATTTCACGCAGCCATTCTTATGGAACAGCACAAGCCTATTTCCATGACGCATCCTCGTGACTGCATAATATTGTTGACAAATATTAAGTTCCTAAATATGTCATATGTTGAAATGGATCAAACTCCTAAACGATTTTACTGATCAGTGTTTGATGCTATGCATCGGACGTTCGATTACAGTAACCTGTTCCGGTTGTACAGGAGGTTTTTGCTTTGCTCTTTAATGATTAGCTGCTAGTGGACCTCAAAATTTAAAATGACGCATACATACAAAAAAATGAAGTAAAAATGAAAGTAAAAATAGAATGCGGGTCGAAACTGGGCAAGAAGAAGTTGCGGCTATTACCGGGAAAGGTCTATCGTTTAGGTAGGCAGCTTGTGAATTTAGGAGAATTGAAGACGGATCATGTTGGAACGACAATTCAAGGCTATGGACGTAAGCTGCTGCAGCAGCTGCTACTCCAAACAGCTTACATATGTCCATTCGTGACATGTGTTTGACGCACGTCAAAAGGCTACAGTAGCTCTATAATACCGAAAATCATTTAGGGTCGTGCCAGACTTAAAGGGAAGCTAGCAGCGTACGAGTTGCGCCAAACCACTGAAGATCAATATAACAAACGGCTGGCATCGTGATCGGCACGTAGGCTTCCCTAACATGGGAGGATCACCTATTTTCGCTCCGATCCAAAAAGACATCGATTACGATCGAACTTTTTTTTGAGTCATAGAACTTTACTTTTTTACTTTAAATATCTTAAAATCTGGATGAGACATTTTGTCTGTCGGTATTAAATCTCTAAAACTGATAGCGTCTCTAGGCATTAAACTAGTTGTTGAATTGGCAACGTAAGAATATGAAATCCTTATCACAATACTCGCCTTCGTGCCTGCAAGTAAAAACACCATATTTTATTTCCTAGGGTGCACTCCCGTCGAAAGTCAAAGCTTTGCAAATCCGTCCAGATGGGTTACAAGGAAAGTGTTTTAAGGCTGCTCTAAGCATTTTGTCGCGACCATTCGCTGTTCTGTAGCAAAGCCACGCCCGCTAGTCATAGGTAATGAAAAGATTTTTACAGACCTAGGTGCAATAATGAGGTCTGCTTTGGAGAGTGACTTTCGCAGTGTTACACTTCTCTCGAAACTCGGCGTCGTACAACTGAGTAGAATTTTGTTACTATTTACGGTAGGGGGATCACAGTGTGTGACATAATCGGATTAGCAAAAGACACATATGAGGAATTGTTTACGATGGCCAACACCGTTAGAAAACTTCAGAAGACGGATCTTTTTCCTTTGAACGAAAACGTATGCACAGAAAATGACTTCCTTTAGGCTAGGATTGGCTAGGATGATAGCCAGTCGGGGCCGTTAAGCCAAAAGACAGAATTCGTAAACCATCCGATATTCTCACAAAACAATATTAATACCTCTGTCTTTGAAAACGTGGGTTTGTTTACGTCAGCTGTCCAAGAGAATGAATTATATTAAACTGTTCTCTCCAAATAATTCGTTGTATATCAATGTCTATTTTTTTTTTTACAAATTAAATACTTAAATGTTCAACACAGATTGAAAGGGTGGTTTCGGACCTCTCCAATCACTCTAATTGGCACAGCGCAACCCTTGGTCCATATAGCCTCACTAGGTGGGGCTATATAAACCTACGATATAGGTCGATTCTACTATTTGTCGAAAGGTGACTATTTGTTGGTTTCTTATTTTAGGCAACGAGCTAGACGAATCCTTGGCGAAAGCATTGTTATAATTTTTTCTCTCAACGGTAGTGATTAATTAGTGCGCTTTGGCCCATGCAGTTGTTCTCACGTATACACATGAACGGACGCACTAGGTTCGATGCTGTTCCCTGTCGACGAATGAGCGAAATGGGTTTAACAAACAGTACCCCCGATATCATTTGTAGGGGGTGCTGCGAAATACGCATGTCATAGTGGCATGGACATTGGGTATTGACCTCGCCACGAGACCCTACTGGACATAATCAGCATGAATACCTAAAAATACCTGTAGACTTTTCTTTCTTGTCACAATATCAGTAATGAAGAAGATATGGTTTATTGATAATACGAATAAGTACTAAAGGATTCCTTTAATGTGAGCACATTCGAGTCGAGGGCTAAATGTCATGTTTTTTTACAACGCGTATTTACACGACCGAAATGTTTTTTAGACTGTTTCTATAATAAGCATGTAATTAACCGTACTGGATGGGCTCTCGAGTTGGCACTGATGCGTATGCTTTACCTGCAAAAACCCAAGACATCATGCAGAGCTTCTTGTATCGTTTTCGGGCGTTAGCAGTGCGTGAACCTACTAAATTGAATCAATCTATTCTAGGTTTAGAACATGAAACATGACAATTTTAGATTTTGTTATCTACAATAGTTTTCAATGCACGTTCGCTGGTGTATCCAGTACCAGTCTAGTAAAAAGCATCTATTTAATCTATCTATCTGTGAAGCATGATTAGAAACAGCGTGCGCGCTTACTCTAACCTTTAGAGAGAACGCAATACCGTATGCAGGAGATGACGTTGAAGTTCATCATGTATAGGGTACGGGGTCCCACTAACGGGATCCTTCTAGCAGGCTATGTTAGCTTAGTAGGCTATTTTACCGTGCAGTGTATACTATAGGAAAAGATCTCGATGCAGCACGAGCATAGGCATATAGTCGCATGCTGAATATATGTGCGTATAAATAACCGTGCATGTATGTATTATAGACATTTCCTATGGATATTGTCGATATGTTTTTTTACGCACTGTTCCCCCTGACTTTACAGCTAAGGTAACAACTTCTTCTCTATCAGCTGGAGAGTAGTAAGTGAACTTTGGTATCAAACTTAGTCAAATTACCATTCATGTAGGTGCGATACAATGATGTTTAAGCGGCACAGGGCACTTTGACACAGTAAGATATAGAAACGTCAAAGAGCTGTAACTGTAGATTGGAAAAGAAACCCAAATTCTCGCTTGCATGAAAAACTCATGCGTATATATCAGCTCGTAAACGCCGTTTGTATGTGAACACTGTTCGGCCAATGGCATTCAGGTAGGATTGGACGTTCACTTTTAAAAGGCTGCGTTTAAGAAATTCAGTCCCATAGTGGTAGCTGTATACTGCAGAGTTGTAAAGCGGGTCATTGGGGGATATGTTAATAAAAACTTTGTTTAACCTGCTTGAGCTTTTGAAATATTACGTTTTACTTTTTTGAACGATATTATATTTCATGGTAGATTTTTGTGTTTCACTGGAAAATTGAAGATGCAAAAGTTCCGTAAGTTTCCCATGCGCATCGAACTCATGTCGGTATTATGCTGATTCAGTGCATGGAATATACTATTCATTAAGCCATCTCGATCAGATGGCTGCATGACATGAGTCGTTGTACGTGCACAGACGTGTCTCAGATGGAGACGTTTCGAATGTGTGTCTTTTTGCCACTTGGGAACTGTACCGTTGCTCACGCCGTCATTTAAGTCGTTTGCTGTAGACGCCCGGCCTGTGAACTAGGTGTTTACTATCTTATGTCCCGTATGACTGTCATTAAGTATTGGTGCAGATGGCTGGTTTCTCCCAGCATGAACCCTCATATGTTTGCGTCGCATTTCGAATCCAGGTCACCTCAAGTATCCTTAACTTTAATAGGAAAGCACATTATCACTGCACCTTTGCGGGGACGTTTATGCACTATTCAGGCTCAGCATCGTCTGCACCACACATGCAAGAGTCTAGTACATATAGAATGATAGAATGCCGCATGTAAAAACTATATGCATACATACTGGTCTTTTTATATGTCGTTGTATCTCATACATAGAATATTGTAACTAAAATCTGTGTCTGGGCAGATTGGAAAGGTAATTCAGAAGCTAACTTGCATGCTGGATAGGCATATGATTTATGATGAAATGATACTGCAGAAGGTGGTAGTCCACGAGGAACAAAAATATCACTTGTAGAAGTAACGTTACGCAGGCCTGCGTACATCATGTGTTCGGCTACTGACACGCCAGAAGAAGGCCTAGCCTTATGTGCAGCACATGGAAAACAAAGGGAATTAGCCTACGTATGAGTGCGTCTTGTAAATCATGCAAGCCCTCTTTAACATTAGCTAAACGACGAGGCGCCTCTGTATATAATGCAGGTATATTGATTGCGGCAAAGTGGCGAAAAATCCAACGGAGACAGAGATATCTCGTTGTCGTAACATGAGGAATTTATACGGCAAGCTGTCGAATGTATCATGCACCCCTTTGTATTATGCGAGGAGCACATGTGATGCCTCCAGCCCCTTTCAGAATGTGAATTCATGCCCAGAAAATTCTTTTAACTGACAAAACAGTACAGAATGATTGGGAAGCTATGTTGCAGCGTTGTTATATACAGATAAATACAATACAAATGGTACGACTAGCATGAAATGGGCACGCTCGGAACCGTTCCCCATACTGATCATAACTACTCGTGCGATGATGGATATATCAATATATAAATATTATCTAATAACTATTAACAGTAAATGTTGAAGCGACAAGGGCCGTGTTAATAGTCTGTTTGATCATAGTATGTTCGGCACGCCAAGAGAAAAGCCACATCATCGCGGGCGTGCAGTATCCATCCGGGGGCATTTGGTGGCAACTATTTAGTGGTGTGGCGTTCGACAGAGAATTAATAGTATTAGGTACGAAGAAAAAATTACGTCTGCAATTTATATAGGAAACCAATAGTAAAATTGCGTTTATCATCGGCATTTGATAAAAGGTTTGCGGCAGCCAGCTCAACAGAAGTAATCAAGGTTAGGTTTATGTAGGATGTAATTATGGAACGATGTGTGTCATTAACTAATATACGATTGCTTAACACAAACAAAACGAACGGATAGCGTGTCTGTTTCTTGCATGTAGATGACGCTTCTGGTTTGGGACTTCATTTGGGATTTCTTTGTTCAAATATCACGTTAAAGTTCTATGCATAAAGTGGAAGCCATACCCTGTTGACTTCGGGAATACATCAACGTCTCGTTCGAGAATGATCAAATTAACCTCAAAAAGTTGATACGCCTTAGCCTTGTATCATTCGGTGCTGGCTTTTTTTGGTGGATATAACACCGACTGATTTAGACAATATTGTTTCCTGAAGCATCTACACTAACCGGAATGTTAGAAAAAGGGATATTTCACATTGGTACAATTATAGAGTTCGGTTACTGCACGCGTATAGTCAATAATTATCGTTATCAGTTATAGGTTCAGCAAAGGCGCATGCAGTCGCCGTATTCCTCGTAACTGCTCGTGCATGTGACAAAACCTAGTGTACATACGGATGAGTACTCTTAACATTAACATCAAAGGCGGCTGCAATAATTATTAAAAGAATGAGCGACGGTAACAGTATTCATGGCGAAAACAACGTGCAAGGCAGAGAGGCCCTATTACGACGCTGTCACGGCTAACTTAGAGGACCCCGATGTTGTTATCGTATAGGACCATGTACATGTATATGCAAAGTATATAAACAGTCGCAGTGCTTGAGGCTGTATTAACGTCATTATTATTTCATATTAATTTCAAAGATGAATGTTGACAGGATTCGTAACAGAGTAAGCAAGCGAGGTTTTTGAACCGTATTTAAGGTATGTTATATTAGCTAAACCAGTGTGCAAATACCACCGCCTGAGTCACATGAACAGCGCTTGATGGTTACCAAAGAAAAGAAATACGAACACATATGAGCTTTGTGGTGGCGGTAGATGCATTTTTATTTTCGGACTTTTGGGGGAGCTTTGGGTGGGGGACGCAGGATCCAATAAGAGGTCTGGTGTTATCTGAGTAACCCCTGAATTCGAAAGGGCTTTGCATGTGGTAGTGTGAGACTACGCGGCGTTGGAAAAGGCTATGGGAGGTTATCGTGCAAGTTTTTGCACGAAGGGAAGGTGGAACGTACAGTTTTGCAATAGATAATTTACCAGAATGAAGTAATCTGCACTAACGAAAGTTGATCAGGTATTGAGCCTTATGGGGAAATGATGGCGTGACTTCGTGGTTACCTAGAATGCCTAGATGGGTATAGGATTACACAAAATCATAACGTGGATAGTAGATGATGCTTTATACTGCAGGTCCGCGAGGTGGGCCAAAGGCATGAGAAAGCGGTCAAAAGGCATGCAGATTATAAAAAATAGTGTATCCTAGCGTTATAAATGGAATGCGTTCTATGCATGACCTAATGAAATAGGTTTGGATTGTTTTTGCGAAACGTTTGCCGCTGTTTGTCAAGCGTTGTTATTTTGCTTGCCAATTAAATAAATGCGTCGGTAGGAGATGGTACGGCTGAATGACTTATATAAAGCACCGAATCTTCGCAAGTTAGACCATATCGTGTCTTAGTTTCAGCCATTCACCGAGCACTTACGCCATTGACTACTGAAATCTAACATGATCTCGTAGTGTACATAATGTAGAAAAATGCAGTGGTATTTTTACAAAATTAACGGCAAGTCAAACAAACAATTATAGGGCATAGTGCTATTTTGCCACATGGACCTGTAGCAACACAAATTTTCTACACATTTGCTGTACAATTATGCTACAAAATGTAACTGGTAAGCTAACATTACTAACGGCTCTACGGTTTACTCGATTGAGTACGGCGGCAGCAGATATAGCTAACATGGTATAGTGTCATCCCTGTAAAAGACCCCATGGTGAGTATTATCAGTTTAATCATCATATAATTTCATCAAAGGTAAAACCGACGTAGAAACGAAGGCATTACTAAATCCATCGCATATCTGAAACTTCATAGAGCGAAGTGTATCTTGTGCCTAAATTTCAGGTCTAACATAAATAGGCTATTAACAGTGTGAATTACTATGATTAACTGTATTTCTGCTGTGAGTTCAGTTGCTTCTAATGCCGTTGATTCATAGTAAACGTGTTGCCGAACGGGGAAAGGGGTAGGATGAAACGCAGTAACAACTGTATAAATGTCAACGCGAGGCCCTGTAGACGTTTCGTCGTATAACGATATAAATCAGACAAAATAGATGCTGAGCTCTAGTGTGGGCCATAGGGTACAAAATCGAACGATGCCCATTCCCATAATAAAATGTAACGTCGTTGATTTAGTATCGCAATACTGAGTGTTTTCGAGTGCCGTATGTATTAAGCCATATTGAGCGATGTGCTAGCTGATGTAGGTAACCTAACCGATTCGAAAGGGATCTTTGTGTCTGTATGTGTCTATTGTCCCATGATCCTGCACCAAGGAAGTGGTAATCTGCTAAAGCGACGTATTTTAAATTCGAAATTAGGCGTAGACAGACGATTCTTTTTGTGTTGGAACGGCTCAGATGCCCGACGCAATGCTGTATAGTAATAACAATAGAACTCAGTTTAAAGTTCGGAACATTAATTTCTCTATATACCGACACATTTTAGTATAGGGATGAGTTTCAGTGCCGAGATGGGGAGAACTTGAAAGGTTCAGTTGCGTGACTTGCGCGAACAGGCGCGCAAAAATGGCTCCCCAATGAAGCCGAACTATGACAGAGTGAGCTCATAGTTGTCGCGTCATTGAACACTGCACCACGCAGGACCTTAGCTACTCCTGCCGACAGAAAGGAAACACCGTCGGTAACTAATTATACTGAACTTGTTTATTACATTCAATTACGTCACATGTTCACGTCAGTTTACCTATCATACGGAGAGAAACTGGCATATTATACACTAAAACGGTCAAGCAATGTGTTCCTCGGATGAATCTAAATTGCATACGCTTATGTTACCGAGGAGTCTCCCTACGAACTTGTTGAACAGCAACAATTCCCCCAATCCATGTTACGTTTGCGACATTTTATCCTCGATAAGCATTTCCACAATAGCGCGCCGCATCATCGGATGAGCTCTGGTGACAACTAAACACTAGCAAAATTTCATATATCGCCATTGTCCGATCAATATCTTCTCGCGCAATGCGCGCCGAAGCTGATTTTTTCCTGTTGACACTTCTGTTACGAGAAGACGTGAACTTTTCATAATTCAGGTTGTGCTAACATGTTTGCCTATCAGACTTTAGGCAACTTAGTGTTGACGAGGTGGAGGGAGACCGAACGTAAACAGGCAGACGATTTTTCATATGCAGACAGCAAAAGGGCTGTCGAGTACCTACGCTTAACTATGATGGTAACAAACAGAGGGGTTAATTTACTTAAATAGCTGCGCTTTTCTTATCCGTCTGTCCTGTTGGGTTTGTCTTTGACTTAACCGCACATATATGGTAATGAGACAAGTGGGTTCAGTAATGAAGAGCAAAGTGATCGTTGATAATTAGTGAATAAGTCATACAGGATAATTATGAAAACGAAGATAGGCACCTATACGAGATGCTTGGATAGGTATCGCAGTTAAGCGAAGGCTGGCTGTTGAGACACGTAAACCGGAATTTAAGAAATATATTAAGTTTGTATATTCACAGCAAGGGTTGCAGTAGAATGTTTCTATTCTAGAGCCATGATCACGTTTGCTGTGATTACGTGGGTGTCCTTTAAGGCTAACGGTATTTGGAGCTGCTTCGATAGGAACCCCACCGCCACAAACTCCAGAAATAATCCGTATTCAGTGTCTAATTTTATGTTGTTCAGCATGATAAGAAGGCATGATTTGAGATATCGAGTACGGACAATACCGCGCTGGGGTCCTTCATGTTTACAAAGTTCTATAAACATACAACGGATAGACGATTTCAAGTAACTGAATAGCTTAGTAAATTATGTTAATCTTAACAGCCATAGCTACGGACGTTCATATAAGAATTAGCAGTTACTGCGTTAAACGTCAGCTATGGGTCTCCGTGATACGAAGCCCGACATACGAATGCTTCAGTTCACGCTGGCAGGGCCGTCAGAAAGAGCGTGTAACTACAGCAATACCAGACGAAAAAGCTTGGGAACATTTGTTGATTGACGTCCACATCTGTAATTTATGGACAACAGCCTATGTTATATTACAGACGGAACCAATATTTTTGTGTATTTCTATAGCCGTTTACGTGTGTACATTGTACAAGCATGCATCACACAGACGCAATGTCTTCAGACAACAAAATTCCCCGTGATCGCATGGTGGGTGACGTATTAATATTAGAGAGACGTGGTCGAGGTTTGAAGCCGTGCATAGAGAGACTTAGTTTTATGCTGGGACGCAGCCGTCTGATCGAATAGCTGACGACAATATCGGACGTAAAACTCGACACCGAGGGACTACAGAAATCAGTTCCAGACAAGGGATATGGAGTCTAGGATTTAATGGTAAAACTCCCGTGGTACCAGGTAAATATGTTAGTACAGTCTGGTCGGCATATGATCAACCTTTGACCTTTTTGAAAAAAGGCTACAGGAAAGACATAATTCCACCTACAAGCTTCGGTTTAGAATGATATCTAAATCAATTCTGAACCAGGCCTGCACTGAATGAATCTTCCCTTACCAGATATATGCCCTATTCGCAATGATGTCTGGTCTGCATTATTATTAATTACTCGTTAACCTCCTTGAAACAAAGTCGAAAAATATATGGGGCGCTATTTAGTAGGATGCAGAAGGCTGAACAGTACACAAACGCCTGCATTCAGTTTGTAGTTCAATAAAATCTAGCAAGGACTTTTGGGCAGGTCTAATGACCTAACATGGGCGCACTATAATACAAAATATTTTTGGCGAATTTTTAACCACAAACGACCGTAGACAAGAAGTTTATTATTTTTTTGAATATTTCGACTCATAACGCAAAATCAATCATTGGCAATATTGCGGTCTTGCTTTATATCAGCTGCACTGGCTTTAGATTGATGTTCAAACATTTTCAGTACGGCGATACGAATGCAAACGATTCTTGCACAAGGCTTTTGTGAAGTTCTCGAACTCCTCAAATTTTCATTCTGGGATTTTAAATAGGGATGAATGGAACTTCGAGACCCCTTGAAAATATAAAATCCTTGTAATAAAAGTGGAATACGGGCTCACTTTGTGGAGTCCACCTAATGTGTCCCCTCGATGATTCCTACAGGTGTATATCGTCTAATAGCTTGTTTTGTTTTCCCACTATGGGGAGGTCTCGTATTTGAGGCCCTATAGTAAAATTGCCCACTGTAATAACGAAACGATGTAAAAACAGCGTATCAAATACCTATATCAGTTGTCAAATACCTACCTATACCCATCAGAGTATCAAATACCTATACTCAATCAGATATGTCAAATACCTACCTATACCCATCAGAGTATCAAATACCTATACTCAATCAGATATCGGCGCCCTAGGACTACGGATAACATTCCGAGTGACGCCATGATTTCTCCAAATACCACGATAACTACGGAAGTGCCGACTATCGGAAGCATGATTGTGTGAACGTAGTCACACTTGATGGTCAAGGGTCGGCTATCAGCATTTATATAGCGGGAGTAGAACACGAAAGATGTTTGTTCGGAATGAACTGAGGAGGATAGCAGAGAGCTGGACAGTTTTTTTTTTCATTATAAATAACGAATACAACCTTTAAACATCCGTATTTGTTTTTTCTTATTTTTATAATTCGCTTATCAAGAAGCTCAGTGTTTAATAACTTGAATGTTAAATTTTCTTATGCGTTGCCTACGGCGTTCATCCTTATGTAGTTGTTTGTGTGTAGACAAATTATTTGACCATTCTAATAAGTTGTAATATAGCGTGAGCATTTTCCAGTTGTAACTTGCATTTACGTAACTAAACATGGCTAAGAAATATTCTCTCTAAACACCACTGTGGAAGTATTACTCTTGACAGTTGGTAAAGCATACTGAACTGTTGAAATGTTAATTAACTCTTTGCAAAAGCTACATGGCAAACTCGAATGTAATTTTTCTGCTTTAACAAATCAACCTTAAATTACTGCAGCAGATTAGTTTTCTTTGGCGACGAATCCGCACGAGGGAAAAATCTTGCATTTCCACCATACCATCACTTCCACCAGAGGAATTCACCTGCGTCAGCTACAAGAGACAGCACACAAACAATTATAAACATTGAATTTTAAATCGCCCTTGTATTTGAGCAACAGTTTCTCCTTAAGAGCCGCTCGCGAAAAGACCTTGGTCTTCATCAAAAAAAACTACAGCTTACGTAGTCAACAATCGAACCTCTGACTCGGGACGAAAACGTGCCCAACAATCGAATAATGGTCATCACCTATACTACCTAGCACATTTTGCCAGTGATTCTAATACAAGATGTGAGCAAATGGTTTTCGAAGTACAGAAGCGTTCCCATCAGTTTTTCCATTCACTTGCTTTTTTCGTCTTGTCACTGCTTAGACCAGTCACGTACTTCGTCGTTAAACTATTTATTAATAGCATTCCGGAGCCCATGAATACACGTCGTGACCGTCTCGCTGTCCAAGGTCGTGCATAACAAGCAGTTTGGGTATTTGGCAAAACAGCCTTCACGTCACTTTGAAGTCCACGAATACCGTCTCAGAGACGCTGCTTTAAAAATTGGTACCTTGCACCTAATTTCCAGAAAAGTGGGCTGAAGGTCCATAATAATCATAATAAAGTTGGTCAGTTAATTATGTGCGCATTCGGTCAAATAACGCGATTTAATGTAATACGCATAAGAGAATGGAAGTTACTGTCCGAAGGTAAATCTAGCTAGAATCATTTCTTTCATTTTAAACTATCCACCATCCTGCGAGTCGAAAAGGACCAGTGGGTTCATATCGATTGGGTGGGACCAGTTCCCGGATCCGAGGCATATATAAATGTGGGGGCTTACTTTATAGATCGTGCTATATATATATATATGGACAGTTATTGGCCTTTAAGGTTAATTAGTTGGGCAGACTTGCTAGCAACGCTGCTAAAAGGCAGCCGGGTGCCTAGTACCTACCGAGATCCACATGCTCAGAAAGAGCACTCTTTTATGCATTCGTATGTAAATTATAGCGAAAGCGGTGACTTGTAAAATGCATGACAATTTACAATCCGGCTCTTTTCCAGTTAGATGTTGAAATGTATTTCTCCGGCCCTTTAATGTTGACTATGCGAACGCTCTAAAGCACGTAAAAATTCAATGGCAAAACGTTAGAAAATACATACACTGTACCGTCGTTGATATACGCACTTGTTAAGGCCGAGGGTTAAATTTACGTTTTGATTTTTACTATGACCTCGGTACAATATAGGGACGTAGAAAAATTAGAGTAAAAATCACCCAATTTTCTTGGTACAGAAAAGTACCGAGTGAAGCTTGGCGGTCGGCACCTAGTGAAAATGTTCACGAATTAGTATATATACGTGTGAATAACGCCGCTAAAAAACAGGAGTGTCGCTAATGGACGTTGTGAATACGTAAGCATTGTACCTGCAAATAGCCTTTGAAGAATTCAGCCTGCACTCCCTTAAACCTAACAGACCGTATTTTCTTATATGCGACCTAGACACTATGAAAGTAATGATACTTTGAAACTTCAGACGGGACCAAACATCGGCTTACTAAGGAGAAGTAACATTCCGAGGAATGATATTTGCTCATGGAATAAGTCAAATATAGCAGCGCCAAAACGGGAACTCCGGACACACAGGGATAAAGTGGTCACTGTTTGCGCCGACTATACAAATCCTTTGACCGACTAAACTTCACGTCTGAATTAAATACGAGCTGAGCGATGGCAAGAACGGCTTCTGTTGGCCATTTCTATGTTTCAATAGCATCATCTTTTACAATAGAATCTCAGATTCAGATCGATGCACATCTAAGCATTTACCAGTATCCACGTGAGTGGCGAACGTCTGTCGCGTACAAATTTTTTATACAATCGGAAATGTGTTTAGTCTGCATTGACGAACTTCGTCTGGACTTCAATAGATTTTTCTACGATACCGACATCATAAAAACTAAGCTATACATATAAATCAAGCAAAATGTTTACACATATCAGCGAGTTTCGATTAAAAGCCTAAGGCAGTCCTTCAGCAGTTTTGGTACTTTGCTCGATGAAAATCTTGATAATGAAATTCTGTCTTAGAAAATTAATTTAGGCTTAGAAACATCAAGAGAAACGGCTTTTCTCTGGTTATTCGGGCTAACCGAGAGTGCGCTGGCTCTGGCAATGTAGGTGAAAATAGGACAAAAGCCATTGGCCTGTGGTACTAAATACATTATCGTACCTTCCGCGTAGCTTCTATGGCAACCAGAATTGCATTAAACATGAAAGCAAAGAAAAAAAAAATAGCAATCAATGATCCTATGAACCTTGTCGTCGAATGGCGTAATTACGTCTTGTTTGTCTGCAAACGTGGGCGTCACCTACTTTGCTATGGCTTACGTATTCTGTACCTAATGCTATATAATATATGCATATGCATCCACGTATGTGCATGTGCTTGTACCGACACACCTGTTGGGCATACGAACTCGGTAGCATCTGCTTGATCATCGTTTGTTAACCAGTGCCTCCGTTCATTTCTATAGACGCAACAATTAATGTACGCATATACACCGAAAACATAAAGCAAATATTTCGTATCATCCAGATGACCAATGGACGTGCATATGTCAGCCCATGTAAGTCTACGCTAAGGGAAGTAGACAACCAAAAAGCTTTTCAACCTACCCTAACACCAACTGATTGATTACCATAATTCATTATATACAAGATACTGTCTACGATTCGTTAGGCACCTATGATCCCCATCGTTGTATAGCCCCCCATTCGTTCGCTGTGGTGACGGTCGTGGGAAGAAATTAAAAAGCTATTTCTGGGGCGACAGAGGCCGACGGCATCCGCGGATATCGTTCCGAGCGACGAACGTCTCTTGACGCTGCCCACGGTAGCGCGAGATGTGGTGCGATCTAAGATACACGTGCAGTTTATTGTTGTCGCTGTCCCAGTTTTCTCAGTGATACGTTTGTTTTTCAAAGGCGATCCTCATTTGCGAGTCCGGCCCAAATCAACGGAAAGGACCGTAAACGATTTAGCAACTCAAGACACTGCACGGGCTAAGAGAACAATATAAACGACTTTATAATATAATCCCCATTGGAAGGGAAACATATCATGAGCACTGCAGCGTGAATACGATGTCGGGTCATTGGCGTAAACGAAATATTATCCTGTAGAAAGGTTCTTCAGAGGTAGATTTATATGCATATAGAATTGTTACATGATCGGATTTTGGGAATTATTCTTCGGAGTCTGAGAGCATGATTCATTGTGAGATGCACCTAACTCTTCCCTAAGAGCGAACACTCTTAAAATATGAATATATATTTTCCTTCTTTCTGTAGAAACTTATATTATCGAGTTAGGCAGATCTCGTAATTTTACCTAAATTTTGACTATATTTCTAAACATTCTAAACGTTTCTTGTTGAATGCAGAGTTTTTTGTCATTTTCCTTAGACAGTGTATTTTAGCTGTAACCCACGAACCAGGACACATGAATCTGTTTGCATTATCAAATGAATATCTAAACTATTGCAGTCATGCACTTGTTTCAGGCTTTCGCTCCGCCGGCTGCATTGCCCCTATCCTACAACTATCGTAGACTTTCCTGATTTTCCTTGGTTCCAATTTAGCCCATTTACCGAGAGTCGAGGGAACGATATGCGAGTGAACGGTCTTAGATATTAGCCGCAAAAAAAGGAAATTTTATTAACGAATTACGGAGCCCAGTGGCACGTTTTCCGTCGGCATCCGTGTTCTTTGCTTGCGGGAATTCCAACCAGGCTTTCATTAGCTGACCTTAGTGCCTCATTTTTACACATTTAATCGAGTATGGGACACTCTGTCGCTGTTGTTAAACCGTAAAGAACTATGCGGTTGGGCGCAAACGGGCCATAGATTAACTCTACTGGGTTTTATATCTTCTACCTATTTCTGGGTCGTCAGCATTTCGTATATTAGAATACGCAGCCATAGGTAATCTATGAAAAGCCCATTGAAAAAAGGAAAATCGATGTTTTTATATAAAGAATAAAAGCTGGCGCTAGGTCGTTTTTGAAGGGAAAATATGCGTAGAATTAAAGTGCGTTGTTTTTTGCACTGAAATACAAGTAGACCATTCTTTTAGAGCCTATCATAAGCCGATACTCGAGATGTGTTTTTAAAAAAAATCATTTTTCTCGAAGAGCATAAGGTTTTAATAAGTAATAATCGCTAAATAAAATCTTTGCCTATGAGTGCACCTCGTATAACAGTACCAAAAAACGTAGTTTTTAAAAAAATCAGCATAGTGTCTAAAATATATCCTGGGCTTCACGATATAATTTGACGCCATAGAACCAGGATTTCCCATGTCACTTCTGGCTTTTTGTTTACCTATAAAAGCTAAACCAAACCTTTCGGGTTTTACACCTGGCACCGGCCTTTAGGCATTCAATCAGACGGCTAACCTTCACTGCAAGGCGAAGTGCGTCTGCGCCCGGATTCGAACCGGACCACTACGTGCCATTAAGATTAGCAGTTAAATACATGGGCTTACCTAGGAAGGCTGCTGGCACCAAACTGGTATTTATAAAAAGTTAGAAAAGCACTTCCTGGTGAGCCGCATTTGTAAATGCAGCTGGGAAGCTACTTTAGGTTTCTTCGTTTTAACGATAAGAATCACCGTAAAGTACACCCATAGCACGTTCTCATACCAAGCAGTGTCTACTCGAACAACTGCATAAATCCCATGACAGACCTGAGGTCTAGTTCGACCAGTTCTAGGCACATGTTCTAGCATGATAATGCTCCAATATTAGGATGATCCATAAATATTTAGAGAAGTATTTCTTACCAGACAATGACATTCTCTATCAATCTAACACGGAAGTAAACACGGCTTTGTGAATCTGTAATCCTGCAGGAGTTATGTATTCTCGTTCAAAGACGAAATGCATGCATAAACTAAATTTGAGCAGAGCGAAATTTAGAGAGAGTCTCTGTCCTTTTTGTATATATCAATGGTTAAAAGGTCAACTCATCATTGTTTTCGGGTAGATTCGGAAGAGAAATAGCAGAAAATATACCAAATATTCGTAAAGGGGTTTCCTAAGCAGATTTGTCAAGGATAGTGAAATTGCGGAGGCAAAAATCATAGGCCACATGAAATACTTCAAAGTTCACGTTAATATTTAACCATGGAAAACCTTACGTGAAGCAAAAAGTATAGCAGACGCTCATTCTGGTACACAAGTTTAACTCTAAATCATGAACTTGTAGAAAGAGCATGAATAAGATGACGATTGTCGATACAGCGGACAATACAAGATTATTAGGATCGGTGTTGGTATAATATGGTGCCCTGGAAAAGACGTGTCCCTAAAAGGTTAGAGAATAAACCCTCTAATCAATTTGCATAAAGTCTTCGACGAAGTGTCATCGTTCTACCGAGAACCATCTACTGAATGATGCATTGTTATTAAGCTTGCAAGCTTACGCGAACGCCCATTTTTATGATACACCGGCCACAACAAAGCCTTTGCTATACGTTTAGCACAAATGTCTTCCACGATTTCCCGTAAAGCGTAATTGTCAATGTCATTTCCACTATTATATGCACGGCCATTCGTCAACTACAAAATCTAAACAGTTTCTCGTTTACTATCTCGTTTACTATATATATATATGCAAAATTTCTGTTTCTTACCATATCAGTATATCTCACTGGATTTTCAATTCGACAACTATCAATTATACTTTTATGGGTTATCACTTGACCTTATAATAGGCTTCTCTAGAAAAAAAATATATTCAAAAGGCAATAAATAAGCAAACAGTATCACATGTCCTTTTTGTCCAGACTCGATAACAAATAGACAGAAGGTGACTCCATAACCTGACTGTTTACACCAACGTAGGCTGATATGTATGGAAAGGAAGTCGCTGGTTTTAGATAAATATACTTGGAAACTCGCAGAGCATATAGATGCGTGGGTCCTTTCGATTTATTTTTATTGGGATCTTATATTTATGACTGCGATTTACAATGCATGTGGAGCTAATAACTTATTGACAGCAACGACACAAACATCTACGAAAGCTGTCAGCTTAAATTTCGTGTTCACGCCAATTGTGTAACCAGTACACAAATTTACTACTGATCCTAAACTTTAGGAAGCTATAGCCTATTTAGCTGGCAGTTGTTGGCCTGTTGTTTATGATCTAGAGGACAAATTGAAACTTTGATTCTGTAACTATTGGTTACAGTCTGACTTGGATACAACTCTTCATGTATCGTTTTACATCCAAATTGACTGACTACGAACATGTATTTCCTCCGACGTACACAACAAATCCTGGCACTAGATAACTGTTCTACATTAGCAAATGTGAGCAATAGCATCTCCATAATAGTCCGGTGGTAACGTGTTCGCCCCTAAAACTTGAGGACTCATGAGGGTGCCTAGATTTCAAAGCAAGCCGACATACACGGTTAGTTTCAAGCTAAAAGTTTCATGCGCCCGTCTGAAGCAATGTTTAATAGCGGCAGCAGCGCCAAACATACAAGTTAAAATATCTACTTTTAGAGGCAAGACTTTAGCAGACGATCGTCGCAAGAAACTATGGACCTTCATGCACTGTTGTACATCACATGAAAAAAATGATAACTATTTAGAAAAGATGCAGCTAAATGTACCGTCGCTGTAGGTCATTGAAACACAATACAATGACTACACTGTAGGATTGTTTTAATTGTTTAAGCAGTAAATAGCAAAAACTGGCTATGTACGGGTTCATGTTCATATCAAAATATATTACATTGGCCAAAGGGTGCTTACCGAGGCCACTCTTCAAACGTAACCTCAGTTGCTGTTCCACTGAAAAAAGAACGTAGCCGAACGGCCTGAGTGGTCTTTCGCGCTCGTAAACGTATCGATGCTGTACTAAAGCATTGCTACATGCACCTAACTGCTTTCAGGATGATACAAAGGTTTTGCCTAATCTTGAATTTAGGCCACCACGTGCCCAACGTTTTTGTAAATAAAGACGTTACCGCTACACCATCATAAGATTCTCTACCTGTTTTACGAATAATTGTCGTGTACATATTTTCCAATATGGATTTATGCGCATGGATACCTTGTCGTCAACCATAAATAGGATTACCATCAAATTTACTTAATTATTGTTTTGTAAAATATGAGTGTGTCAAGTCGAAGTCTTTGCTCAACTCGGCGCTTGTTTTAGAGATCTTCGACCTACCCCTAAGGACTTTAGGAGATTTAGTCCTCTTGGTTAGAAGATCTCGCAAAGTTTATCTTCCTCGTTTGTAAGTTTGCAATCGTAATGTTAGTAAGTAGTTTGTAATAGCAATGACACAACATTTAGTTTCAAGCCGTTATGCAGGCTTCAATTATAAAAAAAAAAAAAAAAAAAAAGAGAGAGAGAAAAAAAACTGTCTATTCGAATGTTACCTAGGTGCTCACACTTTACAAGCGTAGGTTATTTCAGAACGGTAGATTTCGAGTAACTCTATTTCCTTATAGCTAATTAATTCACCGTTTAAAACCGAAATAAGTCGTCTGTTCGAACGAACGTTCCTTATCGTCGCGCTCGTCGTCTTTCTCTAACAAGGGCAAAGTCGACCATGAGCACTTCCTATGCCCGCCCACGTATGTACAAACAAACTACGATGGCGCTTTACGTGCTTGGCCAAAAAAACGGTACCAGCATCGTGAACATCATACTACCATAATGCATATACCATTTTTCCTGTGATCGAACGTCTTGACAGCATTAAACGGGAAGAAAATCCCAGGAAGTGCGGGATTCTGTTGGGCTCGGGAGTCCAGCCATAAGAGACGCACAACTGTTTTTACGTGAGTGTGTTGAACATTTCTTACTATGATCATACGAAACGTGAGATTGTTTATTCAACAAAAAATAATCGGCACTGACTCGTAAATAAAATATAGTTTGCCTGTTTTGGGCTATGGCCGACTTAAAAAAACGTTGACAAGATCCAATGTCTAATTTTAAGAAGTTCAATTTCACTTACCATTGTAAAGTGGACGGACTACAAAAACACTTCGCACAATATATAACATCTGTTTTGTACTCGAATTTGTCCTACCGAAAACGGCAGCGTGTGTTACGTTAACTATTTAACACGAATATGACACAGTGCTGAAGTGCCCGGTGAAGATACAGAGAGTAAAGTAACTAATAACAATGATACAGAGCTTTACAACATCTTCGTATGGTCATAAGACAGCTGGGGTATCTATGACAAAACAACATCGACGACTCCCAAATGCCCTTTTTAATCAAAATCTTTCCATCGGTTTCGGAATATATTTTCTTGAGAATCCTTGGAAGAGATTAGATCCTTCGAGACTCTCGACAAACAAAGGCCGCCTCACAATATCGCAGCCACCTTTCTAGTGAAATTAAATGCCGCTCTCTGATCTCATACAATTATATTCAATCTTTTCTCAAACTGGAATTTTAAGCGGGAGGATTAACAGTAGCTACAAAATCCTTGACGGTGCGCTAGAAGTTACAATGGGCAACACCTTCTAGTTTCTCGCCAACCCTGCACATTATTTATACTAACATATTACCTAGCTAGATCAGCACAAATTCTAAGAAGTATTAAACTGTAAGAAATTCGCAAAGAATCATTGTGATGTGGGTTTTTTTTTGGCGTAAATCAACTATTGATTTTACCTTGGATCAACGGAAGTGTTCAATCTAGCCTACTCCTGGTCTACGCTTGAGGATAGGTAAACTTCTAAATAGGAAAAAAATTACTTTTCACTCGGATCAAACACTGTTTCAATTGTGCGCCTACATTTTTGCTAACTATAAACCTATTTTTTTTCTAAGTATGGACTCACAGTTAGGAATAACGTCAATTTCTTTTTGCTCCCATGCACTGCTACCTTCTTCGTAGGCTCTTCTTACGAATATGTTGACGCTGGATAAATAGCCCTCTGTCGATGTGGCGAAAAAGAAACAGCAAGCTGAAATATAAGCTAAAATTGTAAATGCTTTCAAAGTAGTTACTTTTATTCAGGTATAATCTTGCATAGCAACAAACTTTTACCACGAAATAAAAATACTACACCATTTTGTTAAGCTGTTCAGTATGAAGCACGAACGAATGAGTACACGAACGTGCTGTCTTTCGCCAGCTACTTCGAAAGATATCGTTTTAAAGGTAGAACGCACGCC